>NC_054707.1:42272342-42284842 GCF_016097555.1 Gigantopelta aegis | reverse complement strand
GGTGTATGTATCTGGATTTCAAAACAACATGATGGACGTTTCTCTAGAGTAGCTTAAGGTCAGAAAATGAGTGTTAGCAGAGTGAGGGTATTTTTTTTTAAATTTTAATAACGTTTCTCTGTATTAATATGTATGTCAATATATAGATAGTTTTAATCACAAAAACTGAAATGCACTTGTTAACATTCACCAGGAATTCATTTTGAACTATCCCCAGCTAATTAAGGCATCATAATATCATTGCAATCCAAGATGGCTGCCAATACATAAGCAAACCGTAATTTATAACACGGAAATCGTAATTTATCGCATTTTACATCAATATTTGTATGTTATGAATTAGTTTTATAGGCCAAGGAATTCATTTTCTTGCTAACTGACATATTGCATTATCATTTCAATCCAAGATGGTCCCTAAGCATAGCGCTTTATATCAATTAATTGAACTATATACAACATTATGTGAATCTCTCGATAACAAGGAACATTTTTTTGCAGTGTTCTGTGATATGTCTAAAGCTTTTAACAGAGTCTGGCACAAAGGTTTAATTTACAAACTAGAGCGTTACGGTATTACAGGAAGTTTACTTAGTTGAATAAACAATTACATATCGAATAGATCGCAAAGGGTTCTAGTAAATGACTCCCTATCCAACCATGGTACTTTAACGGCTGGTATACCCCCAAGGGTCTGTACTCGGTCCATTCCTGTTTCTAGTTTATATAAATGATATAGCTGATGAGTTAAACTGTGTTACTAGATTGTTCGCTGATGATACTAGTTTAACGCAGTCATCAAATGACCTTCATGCTATAGAATCTAATCTTAACGAAAACTTACACAAACTCTATAATTGGTCTAATCAATGGTTGGTGACGTTTAACCCCGATATAACACATGTAATATTATTTTTTAAAAATAACAATCCACCACGTGCTATTAACCTACATTTTGGTATTACGGACATTAATATAACTGAGACCCATAAATATCTAGGTTTAACATTTACAAACAATGCAAAATGGACAAACCATATACATAATATATGTAAATCAACTTTGTGTATGATTTCTGCATTGAGAAAATACAAGTATACTCTAAATCGACAAATACTAATGCAAATATATGTAACGATTATACGTCCGGTACTAGAATATGCGTCTGAAGTTTGGGGTGGATGTTTTGCACTGGATGAGGAAAAGTTAGAAAAAAATAGGACTAGCCACACTTTTAGAACGTCGAAAACCAAAAAAAGGTATGTACTATGTATACAATACTTAATGACATGGCTCCTGACTTCTTAGTAAATTGTATACCACCCAAGGTTGAAGAGTGCATTCATTATAGATTAGCAAGAACTAATTTACTTAAAATGTCATTTTTATATTCAACAATAGACCTGTGGAATGCCTTGCCATTAGAAATTCGAAACACTTTTTAAAAAGCAATAGCATCCCAGAGCTGCAAGGTAATTTCATTATATTCAATTGGAAATCGAAAGGAAAATATCTCCCACAGTAGATTAAGACATGTTTGCAGTACTTTAAATGCCGACTTATATCGTTGTGGACTTATACCAGATCCCTCTTGTAATTGTGGATACCACTCTGAAAACTGCTATCATTATTTCTTTGAATGTAATCTTTTTAACATACAGAGACAACTTCTTTTAGATTCTTTGAACACGTTTGCACCGGTTAATCTGCAATTAGTATTGTATGGCAGTACTGTTGTAAATGGTACTATTAACAAACATGTTCTATATTGCACATACATACATATATTAAACAAACACAGCGTTTTGAATGAATAATAATAATAATAATAATAATAATAATAATAATGTCTAATTAATTCTAAATCAATTACGCAGGAACCTGTCTGCTAAGAATATTTTATATTTTATAAATTGGGTTGTCTGGTTGGAAAATGAATCACCTTCGTTTGCTTTCCTTCTTAATTTTTTCATTAATTTTTTATTTATTTATTTATTATTTTGTATTCTTTCTGTGTTTTGGTTTTCTCTCATGTATATACTTCTCTTTGAATATTTAATTTTTTGTATATTCGTGTAATAGTTGTAGTCGCCGTTATTGTCATATTGTCATTATTGTATGTTATTAGGAGAGGGCCTCGTAAGTTGGATAACTTGTGCCCAATCCATTTGTACATTATATGCAATAAAATATGTTTCAATCAATGGTCATGAAAATGGCCGCCAATAGTAAGCCATATCTTACATTCTACATATGTTCCCCAAATAATAATTTATACTTTATAATTTACAATTTATACTTGAAATACAGGGGTTTTTCATATGGAAAGCATTTCAGTTCTAGTAATCAGTTTGAAATACAGATAAATTTTATCCTGCTTGAATCCAACATTCCAAAATGGTTGCAAAAACAAAGAAATGACCACTGTATTTGTTAAGTATCACCTAAAACAATCATTTATACCCGATAAGCATTATGCAAATGATGATGATATCAATTCTGCTTTGAATGACCTTTTAATCCACCAGGAGGAATCCTGCAACACTACTGTGATCCAGACACTCGAGCATCGTTGGCAGCAGTGTGTAAACCGCAGAGGGGATTATGTTCAAAACTAATAACAACAAACTCCGTCAGCGTAATTTATCATAGTTAGTTTCAGGGCCTTTCAGCCATCCCTTATAGTTTTAACATTCCCATTTTCTATTTCTATATAATTGATATATACTTTATCCTTCAATTATGTCATCCAACACATAACATATAATCGTGTGACGCCAACATTTCTCACCATAACATGGCAATTACTAATATACTAGTATGCTTCAGCTATACCTGGAAATGATCGGCCATCATCAACTGGGAAGATATTTGTATGTTATTGAATTAGTTTTATAGGCCAAGGAATTCATTTATAACATTCTCTTGCTAACTGGCATATTGCATTATCATTTCAATCCAAGATGGTCATGAAAATGGCCGCCAATAGTAAGCAGAGGCCATATCTTACATTCTACATATATTCCCCAAATATATAATAATTTATACTTTATACTTTATAAATTATACTGTATACTTGAAATACAGCGTTTTTCTATTTCTATATACACTCATGTAACCTTAGTCTGCGTGTCACAAAAGTCTGCTCACGTTAATGACGTTACATTACGTCTTGAAACAAGTGTCGGGGTATGTTTGTAAACAAACAAACAACGTTAATTTAATTTACAAAAACGTTGCTAAAACAACACATCTAGATTGTGAATATATGTATAAAACTGGTCGATAACACTTTTATTGAAAAAAACCTCTGAATTAATGCACTAAAAGTATACTTTTGCCAGCCTCGATCAACATGTTTTTCTATCACCTGTCAACACGTGTCTGTCAACGTTGTAATTATGAAGTTGTAATGATCAATCTTGCATATCAACTTACATAAATGTACATAGAAGCTTCAATACATACCTTATTGTAATTTATGAATTCATAAATGAAACGAATGTCTTATTTTATCTGTTGACGTAAACATCCAAGAATACTTTGAATTTCCCTTCGAGTGACACAATGCAAAATGGCTGCACACAGACTTTGAAGATTGTACTTACAGCATGTCCTATTTTAGCTATAGTCTGTTTCAAAATTATCATTGATTGTTCTATATGTCTAACAAACACTATTTGTGCTCATTTACACAGTTAATAACAGACAATTTTTGTTGAATAATGATCAAATATGTTTACATTGGCTTTTTTTATATTGTCATTTTGTGTTGTCCAAACTAAGGAGCATGGAACACTATTTATATTTATCTCATTTGCACAATCTAAATGTTTCTGAAACAGACTATAACAGAAAGTGTTTGTTATTTAGAACTTACAAAAGTCGGATCCATTGTTTGTTGCTGTTTTATGTAAACATTAGCGACAGAAGTGGTTGTTTTACTGTTTGCTGCGCAGACTTATGTGCCGTCAAGCAGGCCAGTAAATGCAGGGAGGGGGGGGGGGGGGGGGGGGGTCCACTAAAGATGTGCTCATTACCTAAAAAACATTAAAATTAAAATAACTTTAGATGGAACACGTTTATTGTTCCATTGTACTGTGGCGGTGAAACAAATATTTGTAAAGAAATATTTTAACTTTCAATGCTTAGGTGCGCAGACTTACGTGCCACCAGTGTAATTGATATATACTTTATCCTTGCATTTTGTCATCCAACACATAACATATAATCGTGTGACGCCAACATTTTTCACAATGATATGGCAATTACTAGTATATTAGTATGCTTCAGCTATACCTGGAAATGATCGGCCATCATCAAACGAACTTAGTGGCTACTTATTAACAGGATTAAAAGGATTGCAGCAGTTGTTTTAGCATGTGTCCCATGACAGCTACATGTTTCATTCAAAATTTTGTATTGTTTTATTGAACGCTACACCGTTTCATGTTTCATGATTTCATGATTTCAGATATGCTTCTTTTGATTTCTGTCTAAATGATAGAGATACTAGCAAGAACTGCAATGGACAATGGGGAAACAGCAATGAAAAAGGCTGCTTCTCATCTGATGACCCATGTCATTCCAGGCTGTAGTACTGCTGCTATAATACAAAGGGTTACAAAAGCAAGAGTTATCCAAATTGTGCCTGGAGCATTTAAACCTACTAAACCTGAGGACGCAGATACCGATATCAAAGGCTACATTTACACGGTACAGACATTGATTTGGTTAAATATGAAGCTGTAAATCACTTCCACAAGTAGTTATTCCACATGGAGTAAAACCATGCACCCTCTGAAATCGTCCGATTCAGTGGATCTCTTTAAACACGTTTCGCGGAGACTGGGTAATGTTGGTGTTCAAGGTGATGTATTTTATGTTTGCGCATTGTTAGGCTACCTAACACTGAGTGATGTATTTTATGTTTGCGCATTGTTAGGCTACCTAACACTGAGTGATGTATGTTCAAAATCAATTATTTTTGTTAGGCAGCAACCTTTTTGTAGATATTTGATATGGCAACTCCTTTTGGTAATATTATGTGTATAGCAGCATAACCGGATACTAGGAATTACTATGTTACAGCGAGAAAACTTGATGTCGGACGAGTTTGTCAAAACAAATTGTAATGGTCAATGAAATGTAGTGATGAAGTACATATATATTATATATGTATGTATCCATTATGAAGATACAGAAAATGGCAATGATACAAATTCCAATGATTCTACAGTCTTTACCAAAACACCTGTTATTGACTATGACTTGCCTGTTTATCACAGCCAGATTGGCATTATAGACTTGCTTTATATGATGAAACATTTCTTCTGGATAGTTTGAACGTAGATTGGTGCACCCTTAACACATAGAGGTCAGCAAAAGAATTATTATTTTAGATGACATTTTAGATAACTTTACTTGTAGATATACATGCGGGTGTACTAAAATAATTATAACAGTTTTGTTTGGTGCCCTCAAATGTTACCAATTTTTGGTATGGTTCATGGACTATAGTACCACATTACATTGGGAGAGATGCCTGTAGGTTTAACCCCCCCCCCCCCACACACACACACACACACAAACAGAGAGACAGAGAGAGACAGAGAGAGAGAGAGAGAGAGAGAGAGAGAGAGAGAGAGAGAGAGAGAGAGACACACACAGCGAGAGAGAGAGAGAGAGAGAGAGAGAGAGAGAGAGAGAGAGAGAGAGAGAGAGAGAGAGAGAGAGAGAGAGAGAGAGAGAGAGAAAGACAGACAGACAGAGACCGGGAGTGAGAGAAACGTATGTATGTACAAGTCCGTAGGGACGTATGTCAAGTGGGACACGCGAACAGCTTCCTCACCACCATGTTTCGTAGGAACCTATTGTACACACGCGCGCGCACACCCGTACGTTTGTATGTTTGTATGTATGTATATATGAATATCTATATATTGTATGTATGCCATACGTATGTAGTACATACAAAGATATAAACGCACCTGTGTGTATGTATGTATGTATGTATGTATGTATGTATGTATGTATGTATGTATGTATGCATGCATGCATGCATGCATGCATGCAAGTATGCATGTACGTATGTACTTATGTACGTACCTGGTATGTAAATACGTTGGCATACATGCATGTAAAGTTGCTATTATGATAGGTGCAAAAAAAAGAAAAA
The DNA here is from genome assembly GCF_016097555.1 of Gigantopelta aegis. Classification (NCBI taxonomy): domain Eukaryota; kingdom Metazoa; phylum Mollusca; class Gastropoda; order Neomphalida; family Peltospiridae; genus Gigantopelta; species Gigantopelta aegis. The sequence goes on along the minus strand of NC_054707.1, from coordinate 42,278,667 downwards.
CGTTTTAAAAAAAAACCTCAAAACAAAACAAACAGCAACAACCTCGCCAAAAACCCACAACAACAAAAAACAACAACAACAGTTTGACGAGCGACCACGCCTCATACATCTAGGTCGCTATAAGCTGTTATTTGTGACATGGGTTAACTATCGATCCAGCCAGTGCACCACGTCTAGTACATGGAAGGCCGTGGTAAGTGTTATCCCGTCTGTGGGACGGAGCATATAAAAATCTCCTGCTACTAATGGAAAAATGTAGCGGATTTCTTAAGACTACGTCAAATTGTCAAATGTTTGACACCAGTATGCTCTAGTGGTGTCGTTTAACAAAATTAACTTTTAAACTTTATTTATGAATGAACCCAGAACTGTTAAAGTTTGTTTTGTTTAACGACACGACTACAGCGCATTGATTTATTAATCATCGGCTATTGGATGTGAAACTTTTGCTAATTTTGAAATATAGTCTTAGGGACAAACCCGCTAAATTTTCCTATTATTATCAAGGGATCTTTTATATGCACCATCTCACAGACAGGACAGCTCATGCCATGGTTTTATTTATACCATGCAGAGCTGTAGCAACGCTATTTGTAGTGGGCATGAGGGCAATATCTAGTGGAGGGCAGTCTCTAATGGAAGGATGGGGGAGAGAGGGGCACAAGGCAGATTTTTATATTATTTATATAGAGTAGGAAAACAACGCACGTACATTTTCGTTCAAGTGCATGCTCAGAATGTTTGGCGTTAATTAGAACTCGTGCCCAGGATTCTAAACAACTAAAATTGCATAATTAATTATATTTTCTTGTTTGGAATGTCAGTGTCTGTATATACGACATATTTCATATTAAAATTCCGACATTTCCATAAACAACAGTAAAGGGTAATTAGTAACTTTTCTTGTAATTTATGTATATATATATTTTTATAGAAGAGTTTGATGAAATTTAAGCAGTTTTTAAATGCCAGTATAGAAAAGGGTACTTTTTCCGGACTATCCAGGCCTATATTTTAAAATCACGAAATTCAAACAATGTCCAGGATTTCCAGGACGCGTAAGAACTGAAAAGAAGAAAAACGAAAAAGAAAACTGCAACGAAAACAAAAACAAAAACAAAAACAAAATCAAGAACAAAAGCAAAACCAAGAACAAACAAACAAACAAACAAACAAAAACAAAAACAAACACACAAAAAAACACTCTCTTTAATACTCCCCCACCTCCCTTTCCCATGCGTACTGGAAATGTTCTAAATGTACATGTAGATTGTCTTAGGCGAATTCAGCGTTCAATCATTTTAAAACTGGGCAGAGGACAATTACGTGGATGGTTAGAGAGAGGGGTATCCGTTATTGAGATGACTTGGTCCATAATGAAACACGTTCTGTTTGTTTCAGTGTCAACGGTAATGAGTTCCGAAGACACCACAGGTACGTACATAAAAGATAACAGTGAACTCTCTATATTTGGGAGTATCAAAATATTACTATAGCCACATGCCTTAAAGGGACTATACTGAGTTTGTAACCATTTTAAATGGTTTTCGGCAAATGAAATACTTTTACTTTATTAAAATTTCAGTTAAATGGCAACATCCTTTCCTGGACAATATATCTCACATGCACCGCTACAAAGAGAACTGCCGCTCCCATATTAGTTTACTAAATCAAAACTAGCACAGGAAAGAGCTCATTGCAATAAATACCGATGTAATGACATGCATGCATGAGTTACTGTCAAAACAGTAATGATATCAGGTAGTCGTGAAAGGTCAATATATTCCTGCCACACCGATGGTTCTCATTATGAGTACTGTCACCACAGCAGTGAAGTATATGAATATGTTGTAACGAACACTATTGTTATGACAGTCAGTTGATACCTCAACTGTTTGCGATACAATTACCATTACTATATATAAACAAATAATAGGAATATTTATATGAAAATACTGCTATGGCCTGGGATATTTACATCACCATTTTGCATTGGTAATATCAAAACTCTTTTCAAACCTCTTTTCAATTTGATAGTAACTACTGATAGAAATCACGATTTTAAAGACTTGGGGAATTTCTCTTTCAGCAGCGGTTATCTCTGGACCGTATATAAGAACACAAATATCGCCTTCTTCCTGATCTGTTTACTGTTTATCCTCATAAGCGTACGAGGCTGGGGGTGGGGGAGTGTAGGTCAACTACAAACTGCTAGAGTGAATTCTAAAATTCAGGCAAGACGATAGAGATTTTATGTCTTTCCATTATTCTACCCTCAATATTAGTTGTAATCCATGCAAAAATGCGTTTGCAACCAGATATAGCTGTTTGACAGCAATGGTAATATGAATAAATGTTGTTGTCCAGATTCGCGATTTTTCGTTTAATTCGGACAAAAAGCACTCCTACAAAAATGGGAGTCCGTACGCCTGTTTGTCCTGCTGTTTTAACGGAATCATGTTACATACAGAATACATAAAGTGTTCAACAACAAATACATTTACCCAAACTAAGCAGGGATTAGTAATATGATAGACGAATAAAGATTTAATCACAAGGATGTTCGAATAGACATAGGCATTTATTAACCCTTTATCGGCCTCATTGGTGGCGTCGTGGTTAAGCAATGGGGCATAAGGCTGGTAGGTACATGGTTCGCAACCCGGTACCGGCTCCCACCAAGACCGAGTTTTTAACGACCCCATGGGTAGGTGTAAGACCACTACACCCTCTTCTTAACTATCTCACTGTCCTGGACAGACAGCCCAGATAGCTGAGGTGTGTACCAAGGACAGCGTGCTTGAACCTTAATTGGCAAGAAAATAAGTTGAAATGAAATGCATGAAATTAACCCTTTCAAAAACAAACAAAAGAAAAACCCTAAAAACAAAACTTTGAAAAAAAAGTAAAAGAGCCCAGAATCAGGGAACTGTTGTGTAGGTGCCTCTTCAGCTGGATACAAAGGGTACTTTTAAACTAAACCTCAGTGGTTTAGTGGTTAAGCCATCGGTACAGCTCAATCCCAGAGCGAGCTTAACGACTCGGTGGGTAGGTGTAAAACCACTACACCGACTTCCCTCTCATTAACCACTAATCCACTATCTTAGGCAGACAGTCCAAATATATAAAGGTGTGTGCCTAGGACAGAGCGTTTCAATCTCAATTGGATATAAACACGAAAATAGCTATAAATGAAAAATCAAATTAAAAGAATACTTTTTCATTTTGGGGGAATACTTTTTATTTTTGGGAATACATTTTATTTGTAGATTATCTGTCTATTGTTTTACTTCTCATAAAAATTTTAAAATGTGTTTTTGTATTATTTTTATAAGAGAGACGAGTAAATGAGTAAACTATCGCAGTGACATGACCATGTTAACTCACACGCCTGCCTATACCCTACGCCTCCGTCTCATATGACTTATGAGTATTAATATTTCTTTCCTTGACTGCCCAGCGTATGACGTGCATAGTTAATGATAATAATCAATGATTGTACTTTAAAACACTTTAGCAGGTATGTGGGAACCGGGTGGTAAAGCCTGGGGACATAAACCCTCACAGATAGACAGGCGAACAGAGACAGATATAAAATGAAACCCTACTAAAATGACACGTTTTAAATAAATTAAATATATTATATATATTCGTTAAAAGCGGATGCTTTACCGCTGGGCCCCTTGAATATTAATGTATGTATATTCAATGTGTTTCTAGTCGTCCTAATGTTTGCTGTAGCTAAAACTGAATTTTTGTTCCTAATATATATTTTTGCGTACATTTTTGCGAAAATATAGAATGTAAAATCTAGTCTCGGCTTCAAGAAACGTTTAGGAAATCAGAAACACCGTGTAAATTAACACACTGATATTCTAAACAAAAACATGTATTTAATATGTTTATTTTATTCATTTAAAATTCTCTGATGCTCAGAAACGTATTACAACAACAGCAAACTCAGGACAGTCTCTTTAACATAGCAAACACTTGTGTAATCTAAAATATTTATATTCATAGACGTACGGGCTGGTTTTTGCCCGAATTAAACGAAAATGCACGAATCTGAATAACAACAGTCATTCATATTAGCATTACTGCCAAACAGCTATACAGGGATGCAAACGAACCACTACGTATTAATTACTAATTTCGAGGGTAGAATGATGGAAATACAAGGTAAGAATGTCTCAGATTAGCACATTTTGCCCGAATATCTCTATTATTTTTGCCCGAATATCTCTATCATTTTGCCCGAATTTTAGGTTTTTCTCCAACACTAAGTTTGGGGTGCGCACTGAATTTTGACACCTGGATGACACAGAGTTAGAGGTATCCAATATCCGACATGTTTACCATAAAGCAAGGTCTGTTCTGTGTATTGTTGCTGCTGATTTGTGGTGAGAATTATTTTACTTTACTTGAAATAAAATAGAAACATTACCGTCCAAATCTGTTTAAATACAATTAAGAATTAAACGATAAACGGTTTTGGTGTTTATCATCGCATGAACGTCAAAAATATAACGTTCAATTCTTATAATTCCAAAATGCATTAATGTTGTCATTATGCATATTAACTATATTAAAAAAAACCAATCGAACTCTATTCCACAATGATTTACAACTGTATCAATACACAAATAAGGCAGGGTGGAAAATTAGCATGAAAACCATGGTCACCAGCAGGGCCAGTTGAAGAATCTTACTAGCCCTTCTCAAATTCAATTAGCCCTATCACAATGAAATTTAACTGTGTAGTTAAAATCAAAATTAGACTGTTCTTTGTTGAATAATAACCATGTGCTCGCCGTATATAGTCCGTTTGCTTCAAACGTAAACCGATGAATTGGCATGTGACTTCATAATGAATAAAGTTAAAATTCATATAAAGACATGTTCTTAAGTTTCAAACACATACAACATAAAAACGTACTTAATGTTTATCACAGTAATATTTGGATGGTTATGTCATCATGTAAGTCTTGGTGTCACTTTAGATCTAATCTGTTCTTATTTTGATTCTGTCCCAGAAGCTAATTAAATATGATTCCTTTTTACCATAACATTGAATAAAAATTGTCAAAAAGTAGTTCTACTAGATAATTATAGCGTATCCAGTTCCAGATTTTAAAAATACATGCAGTGTCTTCAATACGTTTTGGGGTCTATTTTTTAGAAAGACCAAGCCCAAAACCACAGAAGCTGAGCCGGGCGCTGTCAAAATATAGAATATGTTCTATGTCTTCTTCTGCCAGATCTGTAGTTCGCGCCAATACAGACACGGTAATGAGAACAGAAGACATTCATTATATTCGTGGATATTATGTGTCATCGCATTATATTCGTCTGTTAAAGACTGGATATTCGTAGGATCACATTATATTCGTCTGTTAAAGACTGGATATTATGTGGCATCGCATTATATTCGTCTGTTAAAGACAGGATATTATGTGGCATGGCATTACATTCGTCTGTTAAAGACTGGATATTCGTAGGATCACATTATATTCGTCTGTTAAAGACTGGATATTCGTAGGATCACATTATATTCGTCCGTGAAAGACTGGATATTCATAGCATCGCATTATAGTCGTCTGTTAAAGATTGGATATTCGTGGCATCGCATTATATTCGTCCATTAAAGACTGGATATTATTTGCAGTAATATTGCAATCATACATTCTTCTGGCGGTACATTTTCCGCTCCTTCACTCAGATCAATTAGTATTGGATAATATCGAAAACAGTTCGATGTATATTCTACCATGACTTTAGAAAATTCTCGATTATGATTGGCTACACACCTTAAATTAGAGGTGTTAAATTTACGATAACCACTTCTGATTTAATTAGGCCGCTTTACTCGCGGAGAAATATAAATAGGTGCTTATCAACAAAAAATCCAAAATGACGCTGGTGGATATTTTCGATCCAGAAATAAATAAATCCTGAATGGTTCGATGACGACATGGAACCCTGCGACGGGAAACACAACGGAACAAGCGAAGAACAGAAAGAAAGTTAGTGCACAGAATGTATAAACATCAGCTGACAGTGACAGAAAATAGATTGTAACTCTATTTATTTATTCTGGTTCATGAATTTTCCTTTATAACCATTGATTAAATGTGTCCGAAGTTCTTCAGTCGTATGTTTAATTTAATTGTCAACAGCGCGTTAACGTTTAAAGGCTGAACCAAACCCAACAAAGATGGCCGTGTCTAGCCAATTCACTACTTTTTTCTCCACGGATTAAAAATAATTCCAACATTGAACACGTTTTTAACCATTGTAGAATGGAGATAAACATTACCTGACGTCA
>NC_054707.1:42223338-42272142 GCF_016097555.1 Gigantopelta aegis | reverse complement strand
ACCCTTTTTTGGATTTAACCAATATCTAAATCATAAAATAGTATAATAAAAAATTTATTTATGTGTAACATGAATAAGGATGTGAACAATAAAAGTTCGGACCGGAAGGGAGTTCATGGATACAGGTTTCACTTAGTGTGCGATTTGTCGTAATACTAGGCAAAGACTGGCAACTTTCATGACGAAGGTGGCCATCTCGCCGGTATTACGACTTCTACGAGTGTCCAATTACTAATCTGAGCTATCTTACAGCTCGATTCTCGTCGTATACAGCTCCTACGACCGATTATTTATCTGAACGTACCCGTCGTAAGTTGGGAGTTTGGGAAAATACAGCGTAACTGTTGAGTTGGCAAACTGTGTCGTGACATTGATAGTTTTAGCCTAGCATTAACCTATCGGCCACCCTTATTGGATTTTGAAACTATATATAAATCTATAAAATAGTAATATATCAAAAATTATTTGTGTGTAAAATTAGTAAAAAGTTAACAATACAACATTGGGACCGGAAGGAAGCTCGTGGATACAGGTTTTAATTGATGTGTTATTTGTCGTAATGCTTGGATCAGATGGTCAACTGGCACGACAAAGTTGGCCAGCTCGACGGTTTTGTTGTAATTTCCCCAACTGCCAACTTACGATGGCTGCGCCCAGATTAACAACTAATCGGTCGAAGATGACACGATGTATGAGCTCTCAGACTAGCAACTGGCCGGCAAGTCGTAGAAGTCGTGAGATCAGAAAGTTGGCCAACTTTGTTGTAGCACATGGCAGTCTGAATCTGGAATTAGACTGATTTTCATCTATCGAAAGATCCCTTCAGTAATTTCCCATTCCATTCAATGCTCCACAACTGGCGTATGAAAGATCGCAGTTTCTATTGTCCTGTGTGTAGGAAAGTGAAAAAAGAAATTGTCTTGCTGCATTAAATAGAAGGAGTTAAGTAGCACGTCATATTACTGATACGGTTTAACTGGAAATTTAAAAAATAAAAACTACAATCCAGTCACGCGTTTTCTTTTTAAGAAATGGCGTGTTTAACGCATATTTGCTCGACGAATCTCAAGAACCCCACAGTATCTACAATAAAATATCAGATTAGTAGTAGGTTACAGGCTGTGCGAAATTTGTCAGTCGACAAATATAATATACACCTGACAATAAAAAAGGTTCAGGTAATTGGAAGTCATCCGGTTTCTTTTTACTGTTTTTACAAACAAAAAAATGGCATGTTTATCTCTAAATAACCCCAATATCTATAATAAAAGAACAGGTTATTATTGGTTTACGGATTGGGTAGTCAAATAATAATAATAATAATAATAATAATAATAATAATATATATATATACACCTCACAATAAACAGTTCGAAAATTATCTAGGTAGATGAGATAAAATACTTAAAGTCTAGAAATGTTTGTTCTCAACCACAAAGTGACACATGAATTGGTGGCAAATCACTTTCAGAATTATGTTGTTGCTGTACCGACCCGCTACTAATTGGAAGGATCGTGTGATAAAATACAAAGTGAATTTTTAAAGGCAGTTTACCGAGAAAAAAAGAAGAAAGGAACATTTGCTGGGCGACATCTTGACCTTTTTAAGAAAAAAAGAAAGACATGTTTTATTTAACGACGCACTCAACACATTTTATTTACGGTTATATGGCGTCAAACATATGGGTAAGGACCACATATATATTGAGAGAGGAAACCCGCTGTCGCCACTTCATGGGCTACTCTTTCCGATTAGCAGCAAGGATCTTTTATATGCACCATCCACAGACAGGGTAGTACATACCACGACTTTTGATATACCAGTCGTGGTTCACTGGCTGGAACGAGAAATAGCCCAATGGGCCCACCGACGGGGATCGATCCCACACCGACCGCGCATCGAGCGAACGCTGTACCACTTGGCTACGTCCCGCCCCTTGACGTTTTTAAAGTTAATTTTTGATTTATTTATGGACACAAAAAGCGCACATTGATTTATTAAATTGTTTTATACTTCAGACTACATGTATATGCTTGAATATTCTGTGTGTATACTTCCAATTCCTTTAATTATAAAATAGTTACATGCTAGTATTTCCATATATGCCAAAAGATTACAATTGTTTTATACTTTAGATTACATGTATATGCTTGAATATTCTCTGTGGATATTTACCATTCTTATGATTATCAGTATCGCGTAATTTTATTATTATTTTCATGATTACATTATTGCATGCAATAATTTGCATATGTCAAATGATTACTAATATTTTATAATTCAGGACAGCATGTATATGCTTGAATATTCTTTGTATACTAATAAGCATCAGTTAACCTTACTGTTACTATCATGGCGACATAATAACATAGTGGCATACTATAATTTCATGTATGTTAATGACTACAATTGTTTAATATACTTTGTTATATTTATAGCGGAGACAACTACAGGTAACCTAAACAACCTTTACACCTTTTTTCCTGTATCTATAAAGTGTTTATTTTAAAACGTTAGCTGAGTTGCCTGCTTGTTGTTAACATATTTTCTGTCTATTAACACTGGGCTGTTAGAAAACGGGCAGGGAATGCGTTTAAACGATCAAGGATGACGCATTTCTCCCTAAAACTGAGGTAAAATGGAGGAGTGGGGAGTGAACTTGTTTTGTTTTACTGCTGTATACACTAATGATTGTCTGTTTTTTGTTTTGTTTAACGACACCACTAAAGCACATTGATTTATTAATCATCGGTAATTGGATGTCAAACATTTGGTAATTTTGACATATAGTCTTAGAAAGGAAACCCGCTAAAAAAATGTTCCATTAGTAGCAATGGATCTTTTATATGCACTTTGCCACAGACAGGATAGTATATACCACGGCCTTTGATATACCAGTCGTGGTGCACTGTCTGGAACGAGAAATAGCCCTATGGGCCCATCGACAGGGATCGATCCCAAACCGACCGCGCATCAAGCGAGCGCTTTACCACTGGGCTACTTCCCAGCCCCCACACTAGCCCCCATATTAATGATTGATTCTGGAACTTTGTGGCACTTTATTGAAATCCAGTGGATCACTGTTGTGCTTTAGTGGTCCATTAACTTGATGTGCTTTTGTAGTTTACTAAATCACTCGTGTAAAGAAATAAGGGAACACATAATAAATTGTAACAGCAAATATTGACTATTGACTACACATTACAAGGAGGTTAACATTATTACAGGCAGGCAATCCCACTCTACTGACATTCAGTACCACATTATGGTTATGTATTTTATTGAGATATAATTACTCTATATTCCGTCCCATTCTCCTATAGAAATGTGGTTTTCTTTTTGCAAATAATTTCGGTTTGGTTTGATGTAAGAAGAAAAGTAAAAGTGTTTTGGAAATAAATAAAACTGTAATACAAACCATAGTAAGAAAACGACGCTTACGGCGTTATGGCCGCCATTTTGTTTCATGGACTGGTATATGAGATCACTGTTGATTATTTTCTTATTGCTCCCTCTGTAGTGAAATTAATCAAATTAATAGAGTTATCTTCCATCAAGACTACCAGTCCATAACACCTAAATGGCGACCATAACGCTGTAAGCGTCGTCTTCTTACTTGAGTATGTATAATATTACAGTTTTATTTGTTTTTGAACTGAATATTTATTTTTAATTCCACACAAAAATGGTAGTTTTTTTAATATTTCCGAAATACTTTTACTTTTCTTCTTATTTACCAAAAACATTTCTATAGTAGGATAGGACGGACAAAATAGTGAATTAAGGTCGGTCATCGGCCTCGGTGGTGTCGTGGTTAAGCCATCGGACATAAGGCTGGTAGGTACTGAGTTTGCAACCCGGTACCGGCTACCATATAGAGCGAGTTTTAACGACTCAATGGGTAGATGTAAATCTCGTAAGACCACTACACCCTCTTCTCTCTCACTAACTACTAACAACTAATAACTAACCCACTGTCCTCGACAGACAGCCCAGATAGCTGAGGTGTGTGCCCAGGACAGCGCGCTTGAACCTTAATTGGATATAAGCCCAAAAATAAGTTGAAATAAATAAATAAGGGTGGTCTCAAATAGCTGTGTTCGATGGGGTTTTTCCCATCATATCGGTGATGTACTAAGAATGTAAATCCTCCCTGCCACCACTATTTACTAATTCCAACCGCATAGTAAACCATAATTATCTCTTCTGATTACTAAAAATATTTTCACGACTGCTTTCTATTGACGTGTCTCTTAATATTGTTTTTTTATGATTGATGTTAAAATTGTACTGTAGTGTCAAGGCAGTATTTAAAAATAAACTTTATTAGACAATTCAAATTCACCTATCGAGTATCGATTAAAACGTCTATAACGGACAATCAGGCAGAATAAACTCAACAAATATTAAAGATGTTCATGCGCGCATACTTACATGCATTAATACACACATGCAAGTATATATATGCACAAGCATTCACACGCATATGCATTCACACACAAATACATATTCATACACACAACTTCCCCCCCCCCCCCCCCCCCCACACACATACATACAAATGTATTAATATTTTTGACATTTTATTATCATATTCTGAATAAACATAAATATAAACATTTAAATGTGTTAGCGGATTGCATAAATTCATTTTGTTTTTATTCCTAAAAATCTTGTCTAATTCTTGAATTTCATGTTCATATTGAAATTGCTTTCAATTGTTTAAATACTTTCTATATCTTTTTTTTCAGTTGCTGACAATGCAGGTAGCTTCTTTTTTTAATTTATTATTATTATTTTTTATTAAAGTAAAAATAATGCGACCTACCTTATTATTATTATGTAATTTTAGTTGCTAACAAGTCTTTATTATCCGGACACGTTCTAGGGCCGTTTTCTACGTTTGCAGATTTGGGGCGGTGCTGAGTCGGCCGGGGGCAATGCAGATTGTCGTATGGGGGAAACGCACGCATAAAACGTCTATACCGGCACAAAAAAGCACATACATGTGTATATGGAAACTCACTCTTTAAAGTGGCTACAATATATAAATAAATATATTTATAGCAATGAAAAATATATAGATCTACAGAAACCATAAAAGTGATATCAGATGAACAGTAATATTTTCACTGTATTTTAACTACAGTGAAAATATAGAAATCGTATTTATTTTTTGTAAAAGTTCATGATTAAATTATTTGCCTTTGTCTTGTTTCTTCGTATTTAAGTTTGATTATTACCAATGCTTCGCAATTCGTGAAAATATGATTTTCACACATCACTCGTTGAAATAAAAATCGTATTCGAAAAACCCCCATGAAATAGCCTACTTGCCCAACGCCACCAACTGAAAAGTGTACATAAATGTGTCGATTTTGAAATGCAAATGGATATAAATTTCATTAACGTGTTTTTTGGTTAACAAGCGTGCGTTGGAATTACCCCCACAGCGTTCACTTTGTAGAAAAATAATAAAGAACGACTTTATCCTTGGATGTATGATAAAAATTAAAATAATGTTTTGTTGGTAAATTCTGTATTATTTATTGTGTAAAAAGTTAGTCTCAGTAACGCAAGCTCTTGTTTCGACAAGAGTATTTGATCTTGATCGAGCCAAACAGTAACGTGTCGTATGTCTTGGGTATAATTTGTGAATTCACGCGTAATAGGAAAGTACTATTTATTTAACACATTTGACTGTTCAAACGAGAAAACATATCGGTCAAAAGTGGTTTTTTTTCGTTTTGTTTTTTCGTAGTCATATTAGCATACGGGATCGGAATCGAGACACAGGTGCAACGTAAATGGCGAAATGACTGTCGAGAAACACATGGAAAAATAATGGTGGATCTGTTGATAAGCGGAGTTGTCATTGGAATACTTAATAAGTCTTGTTCTGATTAAAAATATTTCTCTGCTGAGATCCAGAGCTTGATTCCCGTAAATCGACTATGAGAAGGGAAACCAGTACGTCTGAACTGATGACGTAGTCCACGAACATCGTTTTTTTAATTTCTCGTTGGAAGGAAGGAAAGGAAAGAATGTTTTATTTAACGACGCACTCAACACATTTTATTTACGGTTATATGGCGTCAGACATATGGTTAAGGACCACACAGATATTAAAGGAGGAAATCTGCTGTCTCCACTTCATGAGTTACTCTTTTCGATTGGCAGCAAGGGATCTTTTATATGCACCATCCCACAGACAGGGTAGTACATACCACGGCATTTGATATACCAGTCGTGGTGCACTGGCTGGAACGAGAAATAGCCCAAATGGGCCCACCGACGGGGATCGATCCCACACCGACTTTCTCGTTGGATCAATTTTCGGACATCTCTAATAATATTATAAGCTGTGTTTGCACTTACACAAGTTAAACTGTACTGGTTTAGCTAAAACAATTTTGGTTGGAAATGACGAGCGTTCAAACGAGTATCAGCTATACCGGTAGAAGGGGGAAGGAAATGTTTTATTGAACGACGCACTCAACACATTTTATTTACGGTTATATGGCGTCAGACATATGGTTAAGGACCACACAGATATTAAAGGAAGAAACCCGCTGTCGCCACTTCATGGGCTACTCTTTTCGACTGGCAGCAAGGGATCTTTTATATGCACCATCCCACAGACAGGGTAGTACATACCACGGCATTTGATATACCAGTCGTGGTGCACTGGCTGGAACGAGAAATAGCCCAAATGGGCCCACCGACGGGGATCGATCCCACACCGACTTTCTCGATGGATCAGTTTTCGGACATCTCTAATAATAATATAAGCTGTGTTTGCACTTACACAAGTTAAACTGTACTGGTTTAGCTAAAACAATTTTGGTTGGAAATGACGAGCGTTCAAACGAGTATCAGCTATACCGGTAGAAGGGGGAAGGAAATGTTTTATTGAACGACGCACTCAACACATTTTATTTACGGTTATATGGCGTCAGACATATGGTTAATGACCACACAGATATTAAAGGAAGAAACCCGCTGTCGCCACTTCATGGGCTACTCTTTTCGACTGGCAGCAAGGGATCTTTTATATGCACCATCCCATAGACAGGATAGCACATACCACGGCCTTTGATGTACCAGTCGTGGTGCACTGGCTTGAGCGAGAAATAGCCCAATGGGCCCACTGACGGGGATCGATCTCAAACCGACCGCGCATCAAGCGAGCGCTTTTACCACTGGCCTACGTCTCGCCCCTAGGTAGAAGGGGGGAGTGCAGTTATTGGCACTTGCGCAACACATCAAAACAACAATGCACTACGAGTCTGTTAGGCCGTTGCTAACTCGTTTTTAACCCGTGTGATATTTATCGTATCTTCACATTGTGGAATACGTCTTTTGAGAGGTCATGACTTCTGATTATGCGATCGACTGTGTCACACAGTACAACTCCGCATAGATTTTTATGCAAAACTTGTGTCCATCGTTCTTTCGATTCATATTTTTATATCGGAAAAGTGCTTGCTAATTAAAGTTAGCATCATAATTTACCAACATATATATTTTAATAATTTGGTTTAGCCGTGAATATGTTATAATATTGTTTGTGTAAATTTCATGGATAGATGTGTGGCGTAGGAATGCAAAGTTTCATCGATAAATAGTCAAATGAAAGTGACCACAATATGACGTCATTTTCCCCCCGGTCTTTAATCTGGGCATTTTCATGCCTTGTTTAGTTAGTCTGGAAGTCATTATGTGCTATTTTGCTTCATTGATGTACGGTGTAATAAGTAAAATAGTATACTCGTTCCCGTGTGAGACGGTTTATAATACAACTCGTGTGTATTTAATCGTACATCACTCGCTTTCGCTCGTGATGTACGATTGAAAACACACTCGCTGTAACGGTCTCACACGGGAACTCGTTTAGTATTCTCTATATATTTACTGCCTGTTCTGATTGTGACGTCACTGTCACTTGCGCCTTATACAGCCCCAAGTTCAGCCAGCAAACGTGTCGCTGACGATCGCGAACCTTTTGATTGGTTCCCAACGTAGTCATTTGGTTTACCGTGAAGCGCATAAACCAGTCTGGCGGACGTTTTTCCGCTCGGTCTGGCTGAACGCAGTCCTGGTTTAACTAAAAGAGTTTGCGTTCACAGATACATTTAAACCGTTTTAGTTATACCAGTTTAACTAAACCACAAACCGAGGTGTTTTTACTATACTGGTTTAGTTATACCGGCATAGTGAAAAGAGCACGTGCACACTTACTTTCTAAACTCGTTTAATTAGTTATACCAGTTCAGTTAAAGGGACATTCCTGAGTTTGCTGCAATTTTTAAGATGTTATCGACTAACAGAGACTTTTTAACGATTGTAATTACATATCAAATATAGTTTTCTGCATAATATATTAGTGGCTCTATATTAAACGTGTTTCTGATCGTTCTAATATTTGTACTAGGTTAAATTTTATTTTATTTCCTAAAATATATTTTGGGCTTCTTACAAATATTAAGACAACCAGAAACACATTAAATATACAGACAATGATATTCTAAACAAGAAAATATATTTAATATGTAAGTTTAATCGTAGAACTATTTTATTAGTCGGAAACATCTTACAATGCCGCAAACTCAGGAATGTCCCCTTAAACCAGTTCAAAGTGTAAGTGTGAACGAAGCTATAGTCTGAATTTCTATGTTGTTTTTTCCCTGTCCCGGAACCGGTCCCTGGCGATGTCAGAGATCGGACCCATGGTGGGCGTGCCTGAACCTATTCTTGGGTATGGACACGTAAAATGAGCTCCCATACCCATATCTGTGTTGTTCCTTTCAGGCTCTACAACGATTGTATCGACGACTGCATGTGTACTTGCGGGTTTCACGTATCTAATGACGGTGTAAACAACGGTTCACAACCACGACGTTGGATTTCTTCTACTGAACTCTCTTCTTGTTATTCTGTTTGAAGCTCATTTACCCTGACTGTGATTTATTAACACTATCTCTTGATAGCAAAGCGAATTGCTGTGATGTTTTACAGATGATGACAAAAGAACCTGAAGAACATTTTTAAATCGTACGAAATTCAAGTGTTGCCGATAGCGTGTGACCACCGTATCTCCACTCCCTCAGGGGCGTAGCACGGTTGGACCTAGGGGTGGTGCGTGCGTATGCGCGCGCGCGCGCGTGTGTGTGTGTTTGTGTGCGTGTGCGTGTGTGCGTGTGCGTGTGTATGTTTGAATGTGAATCTAGCGCCACTTTTGTCTACATCGCCCCTGGTCACCGATATGAATTGCCTAATATTGCACTGTAAAATTTGTTTTAGCCTTAGTATACGCCATTCTCTCCCCCTCATAATAAACAGCACTGGTGTAGGAAAAACGGGGTGGGGGTGGGCAAGGGAGGCACGTGTCCCCGAATTTGTAGCAGCAGCGATGGTTTTATATATATATATATATATATATATATATATATATATATATATATATATATATATATATATATATATATATTATATATGTGTGTGTGTGTGTGTGTGTGTGTGTGTGTGTGTGTGTGTGTGTGCCCCCTCTTTTTGGAATCTTCCTACTCCCGTAGACAGTATTATTAAACTTTGTCAGGGGCCTAAAATCATCATCTATGCAACAGTCCAGTCACTTCCGTCCAACCGTCTGTAGGGTTACCATTTAAAATAAAACAGTTTGTTAACCCGTTGTAAAAATGTTGTGTAGAGCATGTTATCAGTATTTATTTGACAGAATTTTGAAAACTGTATTTATTAACATGTTAGATATTTATTTAGTTTTTGTTAAATATTGAAATGATATATATATATATATATATATATATAGAATATATATATATATATAATATATATATTAAACTAGTTATTTTGACATTTGGAGTAGGGATGGACAAAGGAAGGAGAGAGAGAGAGAGAGAGAGAGAGAGAGAGAGAGAGAGAGAGAGAGAGAGAGAGAGAGAGAGAGAGAGAGAGAGAGAGAGAGAGAGGGGGGGTGGGGGGGGTGGTGGGGCGGAGGGTAGGGATATAAGGAGGAAACATGCATCAGCAATTAGTAATCTGGTACAGATATAGTAACATGGTATTGGTCTAACTCGTAAGTCGTGCTCTATCTTGTTTTGAATGGACGCCGTTGGGTTGTAGAATGAAATCATCTGCCAACGAATGTGATTTTAAAATGTTCTTATCATGAGGTAGGCTTATAGTAACTTATTACAATGTTTGTATTCTTTATCTATCTTAAATTTACCTCTACATATCACATTTTTTCATTGTGTTGTGCTAAAACATAGATAGTATGTGTGCTCTTGTAGTATAAAAAAAGCACAATAAAAATAAAATCTAAAGATTCCAATTTTTAAAAAGTGTATATTAATCATCAGTAATATTAATCGTATTGTTGTTAGACCAGTAATGCGCCTTATTGTAGTAAAAATAATATTAACACTGGAAAACAACATAGTTGATAAAAATAAAATCATTTTGAGATGTAAATAATTATAATACAGCACTAGTAGCAGTACGTAATAATAATGATAGTTATTGAGTAGTTTAAAAAAAAATCTTCTTTCAATGTATTATACAAATTATGAACAGATTCTTATATCAGAATCTTAAAGGGAAACGATCTTCCATTCTGTAATTCGCCAAAGTGAGTTCATGAATGAACAAAAGGAAGCTGCCTTAACATGGCCATTTTGATCGGGTAGTAATAATAAAACATAGTAATAATAAAATAAACGAAGATGATGTGTGAAAAAACACCTGATATAAACGTATTTCAATGTTTATGAGATAGAACCACCCTCTCTAAATTGTGCAAAAAACCTGTTTGTATCTGATGATGACCTATGTTCTGAAATAAAGATACATTCAGACCAAAACCACGTTTAGTTTGTTGTGATTAGTTGGATATAATGTATCATGCAATAATGTACCATCAAAGAAAAGTGTGTTGTGTGTACAGTAAATCTATGATGATATCTCATAGCTGTGGGCTCGGCCTTGACCCCCCACCCTCGTATTTAAAGCATAGTTGCCGTAAAAACTGGTCTATAGCAGACGAAATAAAGGTTTCATGGGAACACGATCTGCGTCAAAAATCTGTGTTCCAATAAAAAACAAATTTTCCAGTCTTCGTCCATCAAACCAGGCTTATGCATTTTAAAGTTTGTTTGGATTAACGACACGACTAGAGCACATTGATTAATTAATCATCGGCTATTGGATGTCCAACATTTGGTAAATCTGATATATAATATTAGAGAGTAAACCCGCTACATTTTTTTCATTAGTTGCAAGGGATCTTTTATATGCACTTTCCCAAAGACAGAAAAGCACATGCCACGGCCTTTGACCAGTAGTGGTTGGAGCGAGAAAAACCCAATCAGTTGAATGGATCCACCGAGGTAGTTCGATACTGTGACGGAAGCACCAGGGGCGAGCACTCAACCGACTGAGCTAAATCCCACCCCAGGGTTATAAAACTAAATTTGTTTAAGATTCCATCACACGTTCTTAATCACGGCTCGATGCGCGGTCGGTCTGGGATCCACCCCTGTCGGTGAGCCCATTGGACTATTTCCCGTTCCAGCCAGTGCACCACGACTGGTATATTAAAGGCCGTGGTAAGTACTGCCCTGTCTGTGGGATGGTGCATATAAAAGATCCCTTGCTGTTAATCGAAAAGAGTAGCCCATGAAGTGGCGACAGCGGGTTTCCTCCGTCAGTGGTCCTTAACCATATGTCTGACGCCATATAACCGTATATAAAATGTGCTGAGTGCGTCATTAAATAAAACATGTCTTTTTTTTCTATACTGGCGACTGAAAGAAGAAACCCACTTCTGCACCGTAAGCTACTCTTATCGATTAACAGCAAGGGGTCTTTTATATACATTTTACCATAGACAAGGTTACAAGTACCACAACTTGTCGAATGTAGATGATCTTGGAACACTGGCGTAGACGGGATAAAAGTAATGACTGATTGCGTGGGTATCAGGGGTCCATCCTACAACCCGTCGCACCTCGTACGAGCATTCTACCAGGAATGCAACCCGCTTTCTTGCAAACGCATGTCTTATAACCTATTGATTGAACAATCGTCAGCTGATGTCAAATAATTGGCAGCTCTTGACATGTAGACCTAAGAAAACCTCATCCGCCATATCCTTTTCATTAGCAGCAAGAAATCAATCATATATGCACATTACGACAAACAGGACAACACATACCACGGCTGTTGATATACCAATCGTGCATCACTGGCTTAAACATCAGAAAAACTTAATGAGGGCGCCGATGTAGTTCGATCCTATGTCCCAAGGATTTTAAGCGAGCGCTCTACCGACTGGGTTAATTCCCGCTCCTTCACCCATTTTACATTCACCCGATCGGTACAGTGCGTGTACAGTTGGTCGCTATTCGCAGTACAATAGCAGCAGGAAAACAGAACTTCTTTACTTCTGTATTTCTGTGTGTGCGACTTGCGTGTGTGTCTCTTCACGCATATGTATGCAATCTGATGTTTGTAGACTACGCATTATGAATTATGTATAGGCCTATATATAGACATTTGAATTACAGGTAATTGTTTGTTTTTGGAAATGTTTTATTTAACGACGCACTCAACACATTTTACTTACGGTTATATGGCGTCAGACATATGATTAAGAACCACACAGATATTGAGAGAGGAAACCCGCTGTCGCAAACTTCATGGGCTACTCTTTTCGATTAACAGCAAGGGATCTTTTATATGCACCATCCCACAGACTGGACAGTACATACCACGGCCTTTGTTACACCAATTGTGGAACACTGGGTGGAACTAGAAATAGCCCAATGGGCCCACCGACGGGAATCGATCCTAGATCAATCACGCACGTGTGGCCCCAGTAGCAGCAGGGAAACAGAACTTCTTTACTTCTGTATTTCTGTGTGTGCGACTTGCGTGTGTGTCTCTTCACGCATATGTATGCAATCTGATGTTTGTAGACTGCGCATTATGAGTTACGTATAGGCCTACACATAGACACTGAATTACAGGTAAGTGTTTGTTTTATTTAACAAAACCACTAGAGCACATTGGCTATTGGATGTGAAACATTTGGTAATTTAGAAAGGAAACCAGCTATATTATTCGAGTAGTATCAAGGGACCGTTTATGTGCATCATGTCATAGACAGGACAGCACATAAAACGGCGATTGATGTACTAGTGGTGGTGCACTGGCTGGAGCGAGAAATAGAACAATAGGCCCACCAACAGAGAAACAAGTTTACAAGTAAATGCAATCTCAATTTGACAGCAAGATAAGAGTTCCATAAATGTTAAACGAACCCCTCTACAACAATCGATGCTGACTCAGGCTTACGCGTATATTTCATTAATAAAACAAAGCTTCATCTATTAGGCGCGCACACACAAACACAATCATTTAGGACACTCTCCCCGCCATGGAATCGTGGGCTGGCGAAGTCAGAACCCGAGTCCATGGTGGGCGTACCTGAACCGCAAGGATGTGGGCACGTTAATACAGTTCCCTTCCTTCCTTCATTTAGGACACAAATAAAGAAAACAAAACTTCATCTATTATGTTGTGCCCATTTGAAAAAACCCCAACCGCAACCCAACAACCTCAGAACCAAAACAAACACACACACACACACACACACACACACACACACACACACGCACGCACGCACGCACGCACGCACGCAGCGCGCGCGCACACAAACACAATCATTTAGGACACAAATTCAAGTTAACTGCATATAAAATGATATTTGTAGTCGGTGACAAATGTGGCTGTTATAGGTAAAACTTTGGGGATTTTCTCAGCAGCTGTGACGGTACATGCTCTTAAATTTGTTTCGCCTGTGGCGATTTTACTTGTGTTAGAGGGCCGTGTGCAGTTAATTGCACTTAAGCCCAGATGGGCAACTTGTTACGTAATACCTCTGCGCGACAGTCTTCGATCGGTACGCCTAATACACACCCAGCCACGTGCGGAGGCCATGTGGCTAGTAGTTACGTAATATCTCCGGTAGTGCTGTTTATGGCCAGGAGATTGCTCGCGGTTGGCGACAGCCAGACTGACGATCAGAGAGAAATATACCGACTCTAGTAGATGTAGAATATGAGATGATACGTGAGGTACCGCCTTGTACCCCCAGGCAAAATCCTGATTTATAATAAATAGCTAGTGTTTTAGAGATATGGAAAAGAACGAATAGGAAGGCTCCGAGGGAACGTTAGTCCGTTTGGACTTTGGTAATTATATATTTTCTGCTCTGTGTATAACCTTGATGTGATTGATATGACTTTAAATATTTTAATACTGTATTATACCAATATTCTTTAGACAGTGTCTTCGGTCATCTGACGAAGTAAATCATAGACTTTTAGTTCTAACATTATATGAGTATTTGGTAATATAAAGCTTAGCCAGTCATCCTAGACGAACTAGGTACACTGTAGGTTATTGTCTTTATTGTGATCGGTACCAGTATTAATTCTGTGTCACAAGGTTACTGAATGAGTAGTTAGGGTTAATTAAAAATTAACCCGTTAGGAATAGAGCTGTAATTCCTTTATTAATTAAGTTCCCCTGGAAGCGTTTCTAAATTATCACACGTTACTGAACGAGTAGTAAGGGTTAATTAAGAATTAACCAGTTAGGAATGGTGTTGTAATTCCTTTATTAATTAACTTCTCCTGAAATAGCTAGGGTTTAGAGATATCGACAGAACCATAGGAAGGTATCCCGGGGGAACGTTGTCCGTCCGGACTTTGGTAAATATATTATTTCCGTTTCTCAATTATCACACGTGTGGGTGTTGTGTCACGGTGAAGTGATTCGCATATTGTGTAACTAGACACCTAGAGATTAACTAATTAAGTGATCAGTTCTGGGTTGTTATTATTGTTGTTATTAATTAACTACTACGGCTGTACATTTGTCAGCGTAGATTAATACAGATTCCAAAGTGTATTGTGTTTTTGTTGTGTTTTCTAGAGAACTAACGGGCTATAATAATATATACTTTATATAAGATCGTATCTCTGATCATACCTAGACGAGCCATACTAGGGTTTAACAGCCTGTTACAGAGAGATCTAATAGATATACAGTTAGGAGAGATATTTTGATAATCGTGTTTTATTCAGTTATGGGAATTATAGAATCCCCGTGACAGCAGCCAACTTATTAGACCGAGAACTCTTGAGTGCTGGACGGACATTCGGACAGTTATAATCGCTGTCTATACAGTCCGAAAATGTCCGTCTAGATCTGTAATTGCATACTCTGGCTATAAAGGTATTAACTTAGCTCGATAACTCTGACGTTTGAGAGAGTATTAGGCAATAAAGTTATTAACTGACTACATTGGCCTATGCATTTGGGATGGTGCATATAACGGAATATGACTGTGTCGAAATGATCATAGCCTATGATTAATAAGTCAACACTGTACAACCTAATGCTATCATCACATATGAATACAATATGGATAGTGGAAACAGGAATCATATGGACAGTATGCGATCTATTTATGTTAAGACTTTTATCATACTACACTCTCAGCTTCAGTGGATAACCATGAAAACAATTTTTAAATCCCCCCAAAATAACCCCAACAACTACGTAGAAACATGATGTAGACATTAATGCATACATATTTAGTATCCAACGTTTAATGGCAATGTCTAAACCTTACGAAATTTTACATATTATATTAATGCAAGAGACAAACACACTTTTAGCTTAAATTCATGCGTCTTATGTTAAATTATAATAGTTAAAAGGAAAGAGTTACTTTATAAAGGGCAATGTAGGCCACTTCAGTCTGAGCGAATATACCGTTATCACAATCAAAATTTGTTTCTTAGAAAAAAGCAGATTAAACGGAATGGCAAGGACATGGCTGTAACTATGAAGCACCATCATATACTTTGACCTTAAAACATTGTCTTAAAATATATATATATATATATATATATATAAATTATTTATTCAGTTAATAATAGCATAACAGAAATCATGTTTTACACCACTAGATAACATAAAATAAAATATGTGTGCCATTTATTGTAGTGTATACATTGGCCATTTTGAATTAAACTTGGTACCTTCCCTTAAATATTAGAATGTTATCGGGATTCGTTTTTTTTTTGTATTTATGTACTTGTGGTTGAGTTAAACAGCATCCTTTTTATGGATGTCTGGATAGCTCAGAACGCATCGTGGTTAATCTACAATTTGCGAACGATTCGGTGCCATAGGTTCGATTCCCAGCAACGGCATTGGACAATGTGTGCGGCCAGAAAGCATTTAATTATCCCCTGCGCCAGTGCTTTATATCTATGCATGTAACAGTCAACCTCGACATACATACAATATATAGATATTCATACATCAATACATACACACACACACACACACACACACACACACACACACACACACACACACACACACACACAATCAGACATACACACATACACACATATGACTAAAATTCAATCAGTTAGTACTTTCAGAAGAAGAAGAAGAAATGCTTTATTTAAAGATGCACTCAACTCATTTTATTACAGTAACACGGCGTCGGACATATGGTTAAGAACCACAAAGATAATGAGAGGAGAAATCTGATGCCGCCACTTTATGGGCTACTCCTACTGAATAAGCAATAAGTGGTCTTTTATATGCACTTACTCGCAGACGGAGCACTACGTACCACGCCCTTTGGTATATACCAGTCATGTTGCACAGGTTGGAACGAAAAATGTCCATTGCATACTAAAAACATCACAGACTATAAGTTGCCGTACTAGACGGATTGGGTTTGGAAATATTTTGAAATTAGACACTGAATTTTGTCCATTTTGAACAGCAGTTTCCTTAACACGATTTATACAAAATCACACATGCTATACATATATCAACTGGCAAGATTTAAGGGTACGTAATGTTACCCTCAGTACCCTGTGTTAAAAACCCTGATATTGTCCCCATCCAACCCCATTTCAAAAGAGGAAAAGGCATTGCAAATATTCCAGACTTTCTGCAAGGTCAGAAGACTTCAGCAGCATCATGGCGTGTAGATATGGCAACACGAGATATATTTCGATTTTTGAAGCTGCCATTTTTGAATTATTTGTTTTACACCTGAGCACATTTTAAATTACAGCTGTTTGGTGTCCAACATATGGTTGTGACACTTGGTCTAGATAGTGAAGGAAGAAATCTGCTCCCTCTACATTAGATATTTCTACCGGAAAACAGCAAATAATCTGTATATGCACAGATATACTATCAACTAACACGGTATTTAATATATAACAAACATGGTTACTGGTTGGGACGAGTAAAACCCAGTGAGTCCACCGAGGCGGCTCGATCACATGACCCAAAATCACCTCGAATGATCGCTCTACGACTAGGCTAGATATAACCCATAAAACAGCTGAGGTTATTAACAAATGGTCCATTCCGCTATTGTGTTCCACAGCTGGTATATCAAACGTTGTGGTACACGCTATTTGTGAGTGCGAGTAACAAACCTATTTGCTGATAGTCGAAAGGAGAAGCCTACGTGGCAGTAATGATTGTCTTAAATACAATAAACTCAACAGCGTCAAATTGAAGAAATGCTGTGCGGTGTCGTCCAAGCACACGTTCCTTTCCATTTTTGTGTTATTACAATTCATGTCGGTGTCTTATTACATACAATTCAAGGCAGCTCTGGTTATTACAATTCAGGGCAGTTTTTATTACAATTCAAGTCAGTATTACAATTCAGGGCAGGTTTTATTACAATTCAAGGCAGGCATTACAATTCAGGTAATGTATTAGAATTCATGGCATTACAGGGTTCAAGGCCGAGTCCACAGCTTCTGATATATCATGGATTTACTGTACACACAAAACACTTTTTTATGGTACATATTGCATGATACATTATATCCAACTATTCACAACAAATTAAACGTGGTTTGGTCTGAATGTATCTTTATTTCAGTATATACATGTAGGTCATCATGAGATACAAACAGGTTTTTGGGCACAATTTAGAGAGGGTGGTTCTATCTCATAAACATTGAAATACGTTTATATCAGGTGTTTTTTCACACATCATCTTCGTTTATTTTATTATTACTATGTTTTATTATTACTACCCGATCAAAATGGCCATGTTAAGGCAGCTTCCTTTTGTTCATTCATGAACTCACTTTGGCGAATTACAGAATGGAAGATCGTTTCCCTTTAAGATTCTCATAGAAGAATTTGTTTATAATTTGTATAATACACTGAAAGAAGATGTTTCTAAAACTACTCAATAACTATCATTATTATTATTAAGTACTGCTACTAGTTCTGTATTATAATTATTTACATCCCCAAATGCATTTTTTTTATTAACTATGTTGTTTTCCAATGTTAATATTACTTTTACTACAATAAGGAGCATTACTGCTAAAACAACAATAACATTAATATCATTGCTGCTGATATTTCTATAAGCCTACCTCATGATAACATTTAAAAGTCACATTCTTTGGCAGATGATTTCATTCTACAACCCAACGGCATCCATTCAAAATAAGATGGAGCACGAATTACGATTTGGACCAATACCATGTTACTATATCTGTACCAGATTACTAATTGCTGATGCATGTTTCCTCCCTATATCCCTACCCTCCCTCCCTCCCTCCCCCTCTCTCTCTCTTCCTTCGTCCCTCCAAATGTCAAAATAAAATATGCTAGACATCATATAGCTGTAATTTAATATATATATTGGTCATTTCAATATTAAAGAAAAACACAAATAAAGAAAATGGTGTCAACATGTTAATAAATACAGCTTTCAAAATTCTGTCAAATAAATACTGATAACATGCTCTACACTACATTTTTACAACAGGTTAACAAACTGTTTTATTTTAAATATTAACCCAACAGACGGTTGGACGGAAGTGATTGGACTGTTGCATAGATGATGATTTAGGCCCCCGGCAAAGGTTAATACTACCGTCCACAAGAGTAGGAAGATTCCAAAATGTGGGGCGCGCGCGCACACACACACACACACGCACACGCACACACGCACGCGCGCACACACACACACACACACACATGCACCACCCTTAGGTCCAACCGTGCTACGCCCCTGAGGGATGGGAGATACGGTGGCAACACGTTATTAGCATCACTTGAATTTCATACGATTTAGAAATGTTCTTCAGGTTCAGTTGTCATCATCTGTAAAACATCACAGCAATTCGCTTTGCTATCAAAAGATAGTGCTAATAAATCAGTCATGGTAAATGAGCTTCAAACAGAAAAAACGACGAGAGTTCGGTAGAAGAAATCCAACGTCGTGGTTGTGAAGCGTTGTTTACACCGTCATTAGATACGTGAAACCCGCAAGTACACATGTCGTTGATACAATCGTTGTAGAGCCTGAAAAGAACAACATAGAAAAACAGACTATAGATGCGTTCACACTTACACTTTAAACTGGTTAACTAAAGTGGTGTAACTAATTAAACCACTTTAAAATGTAAGTGTGAACGCGATCTTTTCACGATACCGGTAAACTAAAGCGGTATAGATAAATAGACCGTGGGCCCACTATAACCCCCCTGCCCCCCCCCCCCCCATAGGGATTTTTCAAAAGGAGTATATCTTTGAAGCCTATCCATAGACATATTCAAATCAGCTTGTCTGCAAAGCAATCTGTTGGTGGGTGTGCCTGTAGGGCACGTTTGAGTGTAGGCACCCTATTTATTTTTAATTCTGGTGAATGTATCCCACAAAAACCCCACAAAAAAACCATTTCGCATCTGACTAAGCATAGTGAGTCAATGAATTTGAAATGTCCTGAGTATTACAAACATAGTATATGAAAAAACTGCATGGCAATGTTGAAGTTAACATGCATACATATGTTGAACAGGTTTAAGACCAAATTATGAATGCTATTCATGCTAAATTGCATGTTCATAACAACAAACCACAAAGCAATGCAATATATGTGGTATGGATATAGTATCGGGGGTATACTCACCAGCAAAAGTTACATAGTTCCCGATATACATAATTCTCAGTGTACATGTGTATATATACATACCGTACCTAAAACATCCTGATCCTTTTATTATTGTATTTTATTTAATATACTTAAATATGGTGCAGTACATGCTGTCTAAACCATTTACATGGATATTTTGAATATATTTATATTACACACAAGTCTTACAAACATAAAAAGTGAATTTACATACCATTCTAGGCAAGTCTGCATTACATATACAATTTATCTATCTCACAACAGTTCATCTTACAACAGTTAGATTTTTGTTGCTTTTTGTAATATTTTAGAATTGCAGTTCTATTTATATTATGCTTAACTTATGTATTGGTGTATATAATTGATATCTACATAGAATATTGTCATCAGGCAAATATCTAGCACTATAAAAATCTAACTTTCATTCCCAGTTCTCAATCATTTTATGTGACCCAAATATAATATATGTGAAGTTTACAATTTTCTATTTCTACATCCTTCCTTTTATTCTATAAAGTAGATGTTAATAACAATTACAAAACAATATAATATGAGGTATGAATAATTATATACTTCTCAAAATAAGTTACTAGTAAGCAATGCCAGAAATGTATTAAGTTTTATGTATACACATACTTAGGATTGCCGGAAGCTTTTATTATTAAAAAAACAAATTGACCTGGCTTTTTTCTACATGTATAACATATTGAGGCTTCATTATTCAAATATGGTTAAGTATATGGAGTTTATATACTATGTTCACAAATTTATGAAGATGTCCCTCTGTTCTTAGTACCAGCCAATTATAAGTACCTTTCCTCGGCAAGTGTGTTAAAACATTTACAATTCATCTATCTCACAGAAGCTTGTACTATTTTTAAAAACATATTTGTATTTAAATTGTGCTTAATTTATGCTTAGGTTTATATAATTGACATCAGATATAGTCATCAGGCATATCTAGCACTTGACTTTCTTTTCTATTTCAGTCTTATATAATGTCTATTATGTTCACAATATCTGCAATTTCTTATTTTTCCTCTGGGCCGTTGCTCTTGTTCCTCCCTCAATATGTTAACAGCTCTTGCATTATCAGATCACAAAGATTACACTTCAATGTCTGTACATTGCTGCCAGTTCACCATCCCAGATACGTAAAGTTTTATACACTCAACTTGGCATGAAGAGGCATCTTATAGATGTGCACAGCATCATTAAAGATGCAGGGAAGACACCAACTAGCAATTTCAGCTGTGCTTGCCATTACTGGCTATGATACCAACAGTACTTTTATGCAGAATGGAAAACTGGAGGTTTTGAATATTCTCAAGCAACACCAAAACTTCCTTGAAATGTTGTTAGCTCATGGAAGTTCAGCAAAAATTGATGTTCATATATTTAAGAAGCAGATCATTTCATATACCTTCTCTATTGGAAGTGCAGGTGCGAATAACATCCAAAACATCATGACTTGAGAAATATCTGGAAATGTTTGTTGCCAAACCAAGGATAATAATATTGAACTACAGTAGAATATAAATCAGCCTTCCCCACTCTACATGTATGTATTCACTGAGAATGCTCTGAGAATGCACATAAAGAGAACAAATTGCCAAGTTGTCATTTGGTATCAGTCATTCCAGGCAGTCCAGGCTATTCCCCAACCAAATTGTCATATGGCTGAGAAATTTTAGAAGGAACACTAGAGATGAAATAGTAATATTATACTATGAGCGCTGATGGACATACTGATGGAGGAACCAGAGCAGAGTCTGGAGAAGGAGAATACCAGAAATTGTGAACATGACAGATATTTTAATTGCATGAAAATGCAAAGGAATATCAAAGGAAGTCTTCCTAGACAATATTTGATGTAGAAACTAATTATATACACCTGAGCATAAGTTAAGCACAATGTAAATATAAAGGCAAATCTAAAAATATTACAAACACAGACCAGTATAAGATGAACTTCTGTCAGATAGATGACTTGTACATGTAATGCAAAAGAAATTATGGTAGGTACACAAAACTGATGCTTTAAATTTTTAACACTGGTGTTTAGTAAAGAGGGACATATTCATAATACTGATGCACATACATGTATACTCAACAAAATTAATTAAGCGCTAGTAAACTTTCTTATATTATAATATAATTCTTTGTTACTGTCATATTATTTTAGCATGTTTTGGTCATATATATGGCTTCTATACATTGTTTCAGTAAGCCTTTACTGGTTATACACGCAAAAGACACTGGGTATTTCACATACTTATGAAAAATATTGAAATGAGCATTAGGTAAGTATTTGTTACACATTTGTTCAGAATGTTTTTTGTCATTGTGTTCCCTCAAAATTGTTATTTAAATCATTAAGTTGAAGAACATGCCACAATGCTGACAACTTTCAACGGAAGAAGTTGTATTTCCCCCCACATTTAAAGGAAAATGCTAAAATATCTATTGGACCTTAATTAATTCTGTATAATTATATAGGCAGATATACTGAACCATATTTGAATAATGCTGCCTCAATATATTAAATACAATGCAATTTTTAATAATGAAAGGTTCAAGCAGCCCAAAATATGTGTAAATATAGAAAATAATGCAGTTCAGGCATTGCTTAACTTTTGCCGATGAGTATATCATTATTCATACCACATATTGCATTGTTATTTGGTTTGTTACTATTAACATCTAGTATAGGATGAATATCATTCATTTTGGCCTTAAATCTGTTAAAAATTTATATGGATGACAACTTTATCACTATATTTAATTTTTCAATATAGTGTTTTTGGGACAACGGTACCCCCATTCAAATGGCGATATTTTTTTAATCCACCAACATTTTTGCTGCAGACAAGCAGATATTAAATTCATATATAATGAGGTATCTAAAAATACTTGTCTCCAAAAATCCCGGGGGGGGGGGGGGGGGGGGGGAGAGGGTTTCGGTATCTGGCCCATGGACTAAAAGCACTTCGGTTTGTGGTTCAGTTAAACCGGTATAACTAAACCAGTTTAAAAAGTAAGTGTGAACGTGCACTTTTCACTGTGCCGGTATAACTAAACCAGTATAGCAAAAACACTTCGGTATGTGGTTTAGTTAAACTGGTATAACTAAAACAGTTTAAATGTAAGTGCAAAGTGTTTTAGTACAACCAGTATACGGCACAAGTGACAGTGACGTCACAATCAGAATAGGCAGTAAATATATAGAGAATACTAAACGAGTTCCCGTGTGAGACCGTTGCAACGAGTCGTGATGTACGATTAAATACACACGAGTTGTATTACAAATGGTCTCACACGGGAAATAGTAGAGTATTTTATTTATTACAGTGTACATCAATGAAAACAAATAGCACCTAGTGACTTCCAAAATAACTAAACAAGACATGAAAATGGCCAGACTAAAGACCGGAAATGTTTTTTACATCATATTGTGGTCACTTTCCTTTAGCTATTTATCAATGAAACTTTGTATTCCTACGCCACACATCTATCCATGAAGTTTACACAAACAATATTATAACTTATTACCTTTTAGATCAATGCATACCACAAGTACACCGTGTCATTTGCGGGAAAATACAGGATTTGCGGGAAAATACAGAATTTGTCGGGGTGTACGAAATGTCACGTGACTTGCTCGACTGGTTGTACGAAAATACAAACAGCGGAGGAGACCGACGACATTTTCTCCAACACGCCTCACTGATTAAATGTCTTGAAAGTCTTGAATTCATTATGAATGGGAATACCACAATTCGGTATTTTTACTGTTTATTTGAAGATTTCTTGAGCACGTTTGGCCAAAAAATGTGCTAGATTTGTGTGTTTCGCGTATTAAAAGCTAATGCTAGAATACAGCATTGCGTAATCAGTTACCGTGTTAGAACATGGGCTAATTATCACAAACCTATTTTAAGCAATAACTTGACATGCTTTTTTACAGGTTCTACAAGTTAGTATAACACGACAAATACTTTTGTTCGGCTGCGGGTGTTCAATTATGTTTTCACAATACGATTACAGCATAATCATAAATGTTCAAAACACGGTGTTAATAAGGCGATGTGAATTGTCTCCCTTGATATAAAACCACCCGGAATCCTTGTTGACGCCCTTAATATCCAAACGGCTAACAACCCCCCCCCCCCCCCCACCAGTAATACCTTGCATAGCTATTTGTTAACAAATATATTTTGAGGAATTTGATGTTACATTGTGTTGTATTATTAAACTAAAACTCAAAATGTTTGTGTACTTTATTTAAAAGTTTGACTGTTAGTGTAATTTTAGTTTAATTATAAAACAAAGATCTAAAAGGTAATAAATTCGTTACTAATAATATTCAAGGCTAAACAAAATTATTAAAATATATATTTTGTTAAATCATGCTGCTAACATTACTGATAAAAACTGACAGCAACTATTTTTCCGATATAAAAATATTAATCGAAAGAACGATGGGCACACTTTTTACATGAAGATCTATGCGAAGCTGTACTGCGTGACGCAGTCGATCGCATGATCAGAGGTCATGACCTCTTAAAAGACGTATTCCACCATGTGAAGATACAATAAATATCACATGGGTATCTCTTACATCGCGGTGTCATAAAAGCAAGTTAGCAACGGCCTAATAGACTCGTAGACCACTGTTGTTTTGATGTGTTGCGCAAGTGCCGATAATTGCACTGTTAATCGCATGAACGATCGTCATTTCCAACCAAATGTGTTTTAGCTAAACCAGTACAGTTTAACTTGTGTAAGTGTAAACACAGCTTATAATATAATTAGAGATGTTTTGTTATCTCGTCCGAAAACTGATCCAACGAGAAAGTCGGTGTGGGCTCGATCCCCGTCGGTGGGCCCATTTGGGCTATTTCTCGTTCCAGCCAGTGCACCATGACTGGTATATCAAATGCCGTGGTATGTACTACCCTGTCTGTGGGATGGTGCATATAAAAGATCCCTTGCTGCTAATCGAAAAGAGTAGCCCATGAAATGGCGACAGCGGGTTTCCTCTCTCAATATCTGTGTGGTCCTTAACCATATATCTGACGCTATATAACTGTAAATAAAATGTGTTGAGTGCGTCGTTAAATAAAAATTCCTTCCTTTCCTTCCTTCAAAAGAGAAATTAAAGAACAGATGTTCGTAGACTACGTCATTAGTTCAGACGTACTGGTTTCTCTTCTCATAATACATAATACAGAATTTACCAACAAAACATTATTTTAATTTTTACCACACATTCAAGGATAG
Source organism: Gigantopelta aegis (assembly GCF_016097555.1). Lineage (NCBI taxonomy): Eukaryota > Metazoa > Mollusca > Gastropoda > Neomphalida > Peltospiridae > Gigantopelta > Gigantopelta aegis. The sequence continues at coordinate 42,246,775 of NC_054707.1, read as the reverse complement.
AAGTCGTTCTTAATGATCATTATTTTTCTACAAAGTGAGCGTTGTGGGGCTAATTCCAACGTATGCTTGCAAATAATTTAATCATGAACTTTTACAAAAAATAAATACGATTTCTATATTTTCACTGTAGTTAAAATACAGTGAAAATATTACTGTTCATCTGATATGACTTTTATGGTTTCTGCAGATCTATATATTTCATAGCTATGTATAAAATAAACATATTTATTTATATATTGTAGCCACTTTAAAGAGTGAGTTTCCATATACACATGTATGTGCTTTTTTTGTGCCGGAATAGACGTTTTATGCGTGCGTTTCCCCCATACGACAACCTGCATTGCCCCCGACCGACTCAGCACCGCCCCACATCTGCAAACGTAGAAAAGGGCCCTAGAACGTGTCCGGATAATATAGACTTGTTAGCAACTAAATTACATACTAATAAGGTAGGTCGCATTATTTTTACTTTAATAAAAAATAATCATAATAAATTTTAAAAAAGAAGCTACCTGCATTGTCACCACTTTCTGAAAAAAAAGATATAGAAAGTATTTAAACAATTGAAAGCAATTTCAATATGATCATGAAATACAAGAATTAGACAAGATTTTTAGGAATAAAAACAAAATGAATTTATGCAATCCGCTAACACATTTAAATGTTTATATTTACTAGTATGTTGATTCAGAATATGCTAATAAATTGTAAAAATATTAATACATTTGTATGTATGGATGTATGTATGTGCGTGTGCATGCTGTGTGTTCGTGTATGAGAATGTGAGTATGTGTTTGTGTGTGCGTGTGCGTGAGTGTGTGTGTATGTGGAGGTGTATGCATGAACGTGCGCGTGTGTGTGTGTGTATGTGTGTGTGTGTGTGTGTGTGTGTGTGTGTGTGAATGCATATGTAAGTATGTACGCATTAAAGGGACATTCCCGAGTTTGCTGCATTATAAGATGTTTCCGACTAATAAAATATTTCTACGATTAAACTTACATATTAAATAGATTTTCTTGTTTAGAGTATCAGTGTCTGTATATTCAATATGTTTCTTGTCGTCTCAATATTTGTAATAAGCCCAAGCTGGATTTTGTCTTCAAATAATTTCGTACGTACGAAAAAATGTTTTTAGGAAAAAAATGAAATTTAACCTAGTACAAATATTAGAACGATCGGAAACACGTTTAATATACAGCCACTGATATTTTATTCGGAAAAATATATTTGATATGTAATTACAGTCGTCAAAAATTCTCTGTTCGTCGATAACATCTTTAAAAAATTGCAGCAAACGTGATCTAATAACTCAAGACTATAAAGTAGGAGGACTCAAAATGTTAAATGTAAGTAACTTCATGATCGCTTTGATACGAAGATTGTTTGTGAATAATTCAAAGTGAGTTTGTCTTTTTAAGTCTATTACCAACATATCAACAAATGAATTAATAATATATGGAGATTATTTCATAACGGGAAAAGCCAACCAACTTCCAAATGAGTTTTTGAGAGATACATTACTTTGTTGGGAAAAAATAGAAAATAAACATAATCCTGAAAGTGTAAACGATATTTTATGTACTAATATCTGACATAATAGTGAAATACTTATAGATCAAAAACCATTTGTATTTAAAAATTATGCCAGCAAAGGAATTATTTTCATGAGTAAATTCAATGAAAATGGTGATATTTTGTCTTATGATAAATTTATAAATATACATCATACAACAACAAATTTCATATACCATGTTTCACTGGTAAAAGCAGTACAATCATACATTAAAAATTTAGATGCTTTGAAAGATGACAGTTTCACAAAAACAAGTAAACCCATTCTTCCATTTAAACTACAACTATTGATAAAAAGCCAAAGAGGATGTAAAGATATGTACGATTTAATAAACTTCAATGTCAAATGTCAAAATCATAAATTAAATACAAGAATCGAGGATTTATTTTTGACAACAAGTGATTGGGAACAGTACTATTTGCTACCTTTTCAGTGCGTGAACGATTCAACGTTATTATGGTTCCAATATAGATTATTTCAAAGAATTTTAGCTACTAATACATTTTTACACATGATTCGCTACGTCGATTCGAATACGTGCAATTTATGTAGTAATTATCCTGAAGCCATATCACATTTATTCGTAGTGTGTAATGAGACCAAAAACTTATGGGATGCAGTACAAGCCTGGATATTAACTGAGAAAAGGAATATAATATAAATAATGAAAAAGATAACTTTCTTAATTGGTTAATAATTAATATAAAATACTATGTTTACTGTAAAAAATACAATTTTTTTTTAGAAATCACTACCATGAAAAATATATTGCCAAATTGTTTAAATAGAAAGATATATTCTATTTAAAAATTGCCATTATGAAAAAAATATTAAAGAAAGGGCCCATGGTTCAACCTCTTTAATGAATGATATAAATACAACACACACACACACGCAGGCACGCACGCACACACACACACATATATAGCTATTATGAAAATAGAATGTATACATATACATGTAGCAATGTATATTAAGACTGATTTAGCGCATGGCTTGTTTGGAGATCGCAGGGTGTCAGGTTTTATATAATTTAAAACAACCTTTTTTCTTCTTATGCCATCTATCTCTGTCTTGTATTCTTCTTCTTCTTCTTCTTCTTCTTCTTCTTCTTCTTCTTCTTCTAAATCTTCTAAATCTTCTCCCTTCTGATTCTCTTCCTTCTTATTCGCTATTTTCTCTGTTTTGTTTTAAATTTCGGATCATAGAAATATATAACTAGATTATAGATCACTGTCCATGTTCAACTGTATGCATGTGTTGAACTTTAGTCTGAATCAGTTTCTGTTAGTTTTGTTATTTTAAACACATTTGGTTGTTGCTTAGAACATGGATATATATGTAAAGCAGTGACTCGAGGCTCTCAACCCCGACACTGCTATATGATATGGGACAATAAATATTTATTTAAAAAAAGAAAACGACGCTTACAGCGTTATAATCGCCATTTTGGTTTTATGGACTGGTAGTCTTGATGCAAGATAACTCTTTTAATTTGATTAATTTCGCTACAGAGGGAACAATAAGAAAATAATCAACACTGATCTCATATAGCAAGACAATACCAGTCCATGAAACAAAATGGCGGCCATAAACGTCGTTTTCTTACTATGGTTTGTATTACAGTTTTATTTATTTCTAAACCGAATATTTTTTTTCAATTAAACACAAGAATTGTAGTTTTTTTTTCTCCAAAACACGTTTTGTTTTCTTCTTACGTCAAACCAAACCGAAATTATTTACAGAAAAACAAAAAAACCCCACATTTCTATAGGAGGATGGGACGGACTATAGAGTAGTCATATCTCAATAAAATACACAACTGTCACGGTACATGCTCTTAAATTTGTTTCGCCTGTGGCGATTTTAATTGTGTTAGAGGGCCGTGTGCAGTTTATTGCCCGTAGCCCAGATGGGCAACTTGTTACGTAATACTTCGCACGATCGGACATTCCAATATGCACTTAGTCCAGCTGCGGAGGCCATGTGGCGAGTAGTTACGTAATACCTCTGCGAGTGCGGTTTTACAACCGTGATTTTGGCGACGATGGCGTCAGTAAGTCTGACGATCAGAGAGAAATAATACCGACTCTAGTAGAGTCAGACTATGAGATGATACGTGAGGTACCGCCTTGTACTCCCAGGCAAAATCCTGATTTGGAATAAATAGCTAGGATTTAGAGATATCTAGGAGAACGAATTAGGACGGCTCCAGGGGATCACGAACGTAGTCCGTTAGGACTTGGTAAATATCATTTCTGCTCTGTGTATAACCTTGATGTGATTGATGTGACTTTAAATATTTTAATACTGTATTATACCAATATTCTTTAGACAGTGTCTTCGGTCATCTGACGAAGTAAATCGTAGACTTTTTGTTCTAACATTATATGAGTATTTGGTAATATAAGCTTAGCCAGTCATCCTAGTAGACCCTAGGTAAACTGTAGGTTATTGTCTTTATTGTGATAAGTATTAATTCTGTGTCACCAGGTTACTGAATGAGTAGTTAGGGTTAATTAAAAATTAACCCGTTAGGAATAGAGCTGTAATTCCTTTATTAATTAAGTTCCCCAAGAAGCGTTCCTAAATTATCACACGTTACTGAACGAGTAGTAAGGGTTAATTAAAAATTAACCAGTTAGGAATGGTGTTGTAATTCCTTTATTAATTAACTTCTCCTGTAAGCGTTTCTCAATTATCACACGTGTGGGTGTGGTGTAACGGTGAAGTGATTCGCATATTGTGTAACTAGACACCTAGAGATTAACTAATTCAGTGATCAATTCTGGGTTGTTATTATTGCTGTTATTAATTTACTACTACGGCTGTACATTTGTCAGCGTAGATTAATACAGATTCCAAAGTGTATTGTGTTTTTGTTGTGTTTCTAGAGAACTAACGTGCTATAAATATATATACTTTATATAAGATCGTATCTCTGATCATACCTAGAGACGAGCCATACTAGGGTTAACAGCCTGTTACAGAGAGATCTAAAAGATATACAAGTAGGAGAGACATTTTGATAATCGTGTTTTATTCGGTTACGGGAATTATAGAATCCCCGTGACAGGAGTAGAAAATTGGGGGCTTGTCCGGGATCTGAAACGGGATATGCATATTTAAAAAAGTATTGTTTGTAAATGGGGGCTTTATAAATTATTTTTACAAATAACCAGAAGTAGCACGTTGTTCACTAGAAAATTAATTAATATTAAGTGCGTCATATCTAAACATGGATAAGAATTTGCTGGATAGGCCTACGCTCAGTGTAGTGGAGATTAAGCGAGCACGTAAGGCCGAGTTAGTTGAAATCGCGGGTGAGCGAGAAATTGATTTAACATCAGCTAAAACCTTAGGAGATATAAGGACAATTATTATCCAGGAAGTTTTTGGTGATAGTCCTGTTATGGAAGACAGTGAGATTGTTCCAGAGATAGAGATAAATGAGTTAAGTGTGGAACAACAATTAGCTTTTAAAAAGCTTGAGTACGAAAGAGAGCAACGTGCATTAGATAGAGAGAGAGAGAGAGAGAGAGAGAGAGAGAGAGAAAAAGAAGGTAGAGATAGAGAAGATAGAGAGAGGGATAGAGAAGATAGAGAGAGGGATAGAGAAGATAGAGAGAGAGAGAGAGAGAGAGAGAGAGAGAGAGAGAGAGAGAGAGAGAGAGAGAGAGAGAGAGAGAGAGAGAGATAGGGATAGAGAACTCCAGTTAGCAAAATTAAAAGTGGAACATGAGTTAAAGTTGAATACTGAAGAAGTCAGACGAGAAGCCGGAAATGGGTTTAACATGTCGGAGGCTTATAGATCAGTGCCGGTATTTGATGACCAGGAGATAGATATGTTCTTTCAACTTTTTGAACGGGCCGCTAAGCAGCTAAATTGGCCGCAGTCTAAGTGGACATTGTTAGCCGTTTCTAAGTTTAAGGGGAAGGCTAGTATAGCTTATAATTCAATGAGTGATGAGCGAGCAAGTCAGTACGACTTAGTTAAGGCTGCAGTGTTGAGGGCTTATGAATTACGACCTGAGGATTATCGTTTACGGTATAGCGAGTTGAGAAAAACGCAGAGTCAGTCTTATAGTGAGTTTGTGGCTAAGAAGGCAGGGATGTTTGATAAATGGGTGGTGTCTCATCAGGTAGAGTCATATACCGAGTTACGGGAGTTGTTGATCTTACAGGACATTAAAAATGGATTACCAGTTAGCTTACGTATTCACTTAGAGGATCGTGAAGTCAAAAAGATACAGGAGGCAGGCATAGTGGCAGATGATTACGTGTTAATACAGAAAGCTCAGGCAGTACCGGGTAGCTCTTTACAACAGGGTGATAAGAAGAAATTTCAGCCAGGTTTTTCCCGGGAAAGTAACTATCGGGGAGAGTCATCTAGTTGGTCAGCTAGTCAGGCAAGGAATGTACCTGGTGGGCAAAGTAAGGATAGGCCTGCATTATCAGCCAATGCACGAACTTTTCGTCCACATTGCAGTTACTGTAAAAAGGATAACCATCTTATTGGGGACTGTTTTAAAAGGAAACGCGATAATGCGCAAGTGGTCGGTTTAGTGAGGTCAGCTCCGTTAGCGAGAGAGTTAATGGTTAGTCCCATGGCAGAGAAAGTAAACCCGTATGTGTCCACTGGTATGGTTTGTGATGTGAAACAAGAGTTGTGTCCAAAGGCTATATCAATCTATAGAGATACCGGGTGTAGTCAGAGTTTGATCACGCAAGAGAGTTTAGCTGGTATTGAAAATTCAGACATAGGACGTAGTTTGGTTTTAACCTCGGTTACTGGAGAAAATATGGTTGTCAGGTTACATAAGGTTTTCTTGTGTTCGAAGTTTGTGACGGGACCAGTCGTTATGGGTGTTGTGAAGGACTTGCCTGTTGAAAACATAGGAGTTTTGTTGGGAAATGATTTCACTAGTCAGTGTTGTCAGCCGAAATGTGACCAACTGTTAATTAAAGACAGCACGTTACCAATAAAAGAGTGTGAGGTTGATGAGATTAGTTATCCTGCGTGTGTAAAGACTAGGGCTATGGCCAGTAGGTTAGCACGGGATCTAGAGGATATTTGTGATTTGTCTGATACGTGTGTGAGCCATGAAATTGGAGTGGATGAGGTTATCAGTAAAATGGTAGATAAGTCAACTGACAAATTAAATGTGGTGGAACCTGTTGATCTCCCGCAGAGGGTAATTGAACCAGCTGTCTTTGATAGAGGGGATTTACCTTGTAATAGACAAGAGTTAATTCTAGAGCAGGGGGCTGATCCAAATTTGTTGGCAGCTCGCACTACCTTGTTAACTGTGGACAAGGGAGTATTAATAAATAAGAGAGTTAGAGATCGGAGGTTGCCGGCGACCGAACTAGCTAGGAAGCAACTGAGCCATGCTCAGAGCAAAATAAAATCAGTGTTTGATAGGAAGGCTAGGAGTCGGGAATTTAAACCAGGGGATAAGGTGCTGCTGTACCTTCCCATTAAACGTGGTTCATTGCAGAACAGGTATTTCGGGCCCTATGTTGTGCGCAAACGGGTTAATGAGACAGGGTATGTGATAAACACTCCTGATAGGGTTAGGAAACGTAGGTATTGTCACATCAATTTGCTAAAAGGTTATTTTGACAGACTGCCGATAGTTCCAGAGAGACCGGTCCAAAATGAGAGACACTCAATTTCCTGTGATGACGTCAAGACTGCGGCGATCAAGTTGGCCAACGGCCAGATTCTAGCAGACTTGAACCCCCAAGCGAGCAAAGTTGACTACGTTGAAACAAGACAATGTTTCCATTTGTCAGAACCTTCCAAAAAACGGTTACCAATACCTTAAGCCAAGATGTGCGCTTGGAACCCAACGCTACACCGATTCGACATCATGCCTGTCGGAGAAAACCTGGAAAATGTGCGACGCTGAAAAAGAGGAAAACGAAGTTCCATTGGTCAGGTGAATGCGAGAAGTCATTCAACCGTCTCAAGCAGAGGCGCTACTCGTCTCCCGTGATGGCAGCACCAGACTACCGAATGCCGTTCAAGCTAGCTGTGTGTGCCAGTGACGTGGGTTCTGGAGCTGTGCTGTTCCCAGAAGATGAAGACGGACTGGACCATCCTAATGAAAGCCTCCAACCAGAGAGTTTTGAGATGGAGTCTTCTTCTGCAAGAATACCCAATTACCATTGAACATATCAAGGGCACATCCAATGTAATCGCTGATGCCCTGTCCCGAAGTTGAACGTTATGATAATGTGTTGACATTCTTTATTTTTGTTTTGTTTATATATATTTTATTTGTATACCAGGGACTCAGAGACTCAGTGTGATTACTGGTAGTCACCTTATTATTACATGTGTTATAAATGTCCGTATGCGTCGGTTAACGCACCTTTTTGTTTTAATGTAGTATATTTCCCTATTCCTAGAATAGTGGAAATATCCTTTTTGAGGTGGGGGTGTGTCACGGTACATGCTCTTAAATTTGTTTCGCCTGTGGCGATTTTAATTGTGTTAGAGGGCCGTGTGCAGTTTATTGCCCGTAGCCCAGATGGGCAACTTGTTACGTAATACTTCGCACGATCGGACATTCCAGTATGCACTTAGTCCAGCTGCGGAGGCCATGTGGCGAGTAGTTACGTAATACCTCTGCGAGTGCGGTTTTACAACCGTGATTTTGGCGACGATGGCGTCAGTAAGTCTGATGATCAGAGAGAAATAATACCGACTCTAGTAGAGTCAGACTATAAGATGATACGTGAGGTACCGCCTTGTACTCCCAGGCAAAATCCTGATTTGGAATAAATAGCTAGGATTTAGAGATATCTAGGAGAACGAATTAGGACGGCTCCAGGGGATCACGAACGTAGTCCGTTAGGACTTGGTAAATATCATTTCTGCTCTGTGTATAACCTTGATGTGATTGATGTGACTTTAAATATTTTAATACTGTATTATACCAATATTCTTTAGACAGTGTCTTCGGTCATCTGACGAAGTAAATCGTAGACTTTTTGTTCTAACATTATATGAGTATTTGGTAATATAAGCTTAGCCAGTCATCCTAGTAGACCCTAGGTAAACTGTAGGTTATTGTCTTTATTGTGATAAGTATTAATTCTGTGTCACCAGGTTACTGAATGAGTAGTTAGGGTTAATTAAAAATTAACCCGTTAGGAATAGAGCTGTAATTCCTTTATTAATTAAGTTCCCCAAGAAGCGTTCCTAAATTATCACACGTTACTGAACGAGTAGTAAGGGTTAATTAAAAATTAACCAGTTAGGAATGGTGTTGTAATTCCTTTATTAATTAACTTCTCCTGTAAGCGTTTCTCAATTATCACACGTGTGGGTGTGGTGTAACGGTGAAGTGATTCGCATATTGTGTAACTAGACACCTAGAGATTAACTAATTCAGTGATCAATTCTGGGTTGTTATTATTGCTGTTATTAATTTACTACTACGGCTGTACATTTGTCAGCTTAGATTAATACAGATTCCAAAGTGTATTGTGTTTTTGTTGTGTTTCTAGAGAACTAACGTGCTATAAATATATATACTTTATATAAGATCGTATCTCTGATCATACCTAGAGACGAGCCATACTAGGGTTAACAGCCTGTTACAGAGAGATCTAAAAGATATACAAGTAGGAGAGACATTTTGATACTCGTGTTTTATTCGGTTACGGGAATTATAGAATCCCCGTGACAACAACCATAATGTGGGATTGAATGTCAGTACAGTAGGATTGCCTGCCTGTAATACTGTTAACTTCCTGATACTGTGCATGAGGGTATTGATTTGCAGTCAATATTTGCTGTTACAATTTATTATATGTTCCCTTATTTCTTTACACGAGTGATTTAGTAAAGTACAAAAGCACATCAAGTTAATGGACCACTAAAGCACAACAGTGATTCACTGAATTTTAATAAAGTGCCACAAAATTCAAGGATCAATCACTATTACGGCGGCTGAGACGTATCCCAGTGATAAAGCGCTCGCTTGATGCGAGGTCGATTTAGGATCGATCCCTGTCGGTGGTCCCATTGGGCTATTTCTCATTCCAGCCAGTACACCACGATTGATATATCAAAGGCCGTGGTATGTACTATCCTGTCTGTGGGAAAGTGCATATTAAAGATTCCTTGGTACTAATGGAAAAATGTAGCGGGTTTTCTCTGTAAGACTTAGATTATATAGCCGATAATTAACAAATCAATGTGCTTTAGTGGTATCGTTAAACAAAACAAAACAGACAATCATTAGTGTATATAGTAGTAAAACAAAATAAATTCACTCCCCACTCCTCCATTTTACTTCAGTTTTAGGGAGAAATGCGTCAACCTTGATCGTTTAAACGCAATCTAATTAAAGTTAGGTCCACTATTACATGTGGATCTAACAGCAGCCAGTTGGAGCTCATGTCCACCAATGAAAACCTTACTTGCAGAATCATGCCAATGATTTAAAAATAATTTGAAAACATTCCGAATTATCCTGAGGGTATACGACATGTTTCGTGTGAATTACGAATGCCTTAAAACATGTTTTATTTTATTTATGTAAAACTGAAGACTGATTTAGTTTTTAAGATTTTTTTAAAATAAATAAATAATTTGTAATGCAAAATTCAAGACTGATAACCCATCCCGTACGTATTGGTATGGTTCCCTGTACTGCGGCTACTAAAATAGACTCGCCCGATATTTTTAGAATTTGTATGCTCCCAAATAACGTTATAAAAGGCGAAGTGTGATTGGTCAATATTTAAATTATTATTTACAGACGAAATGTTACTTGGACAGTGGAGACTACGCAGTGTTGTTAGCAATCTGATTAAAATTAGTTCTACTGTTCTAAATAAGGCATTCGTAATTCACATGAAACATGTCGTATACACTCAAGATAATTCGAGAAAAGATGTTGTAACGTTTCACATGAAGCTTTGCAGAAGTCGCAAGCATTAGAATCCATGTAATGTATCATATACAAAAATGTATTAGTAGTTAAGATTCTGTGTACTATTCTATACTGAAACCATGATAATGTTGTGTCTTTTACACATCGAAAAGGAATAACATAATACTTTTCCCATTTCTTTGTATCATACATGTATCCTTCATTTGCATATTTCAATTATGCTTTTGGAATGACAGTTTGTGAATTTAACATATCATACATATGTTTACAACCGCTTTTGTCTTTTAATAAATGTTTATCTTAAACGGGAAAACAGGATTTTTAAGATTTGTGAAAGTGTCATCGTTTATGTTTTCTAATTTGTTTATAAATGATTTAACAGCATTTGTTATTGACGCATATTCCAAGAAATTTTTATTTATATGATATTTTGTTATAAACTGTTCGTAGGTTAAAACATCACCTTGTTCGTTTAATAAATCATTAATAAATATGATACCATTATTGATATAATGTTTGTATAGAAATGGTTTGTTACCTATACATATTTTGCTGTTATTCCAGATATTAATACAGTGTTTCTCTCCAAAACCTATTGTGAATATATTCTATTTTGCGTGTTAGGAAATAATCACCTTGTTTAATCATGTCTGTTAACAATATGTTTGTAACTGACTTAAACAAAGTGATCCACTTTGAGTTATTTAAAAACATTCTTCGAATCCATGTACATTTCAATGCTGTTATAAAAGTATTTATGTTTATCATTTTAATACCACCCCTTTCATAATCTTGCGTTATTAAATTTCGTTTAAATTTTTCAGTTTTACTCTGCCAGATAAATTAAAAAAATAATGTATTTATATGTTTTATCAGAATTTCATTTGGATTCGGTAAAGCTATTAATAGTTGAGTTAACTTTGGCATTATTAACGTTTTCAATACTGTTATTCTTCCTAAAACCGTCAATCTTCTGCAAGACCATACTCTCATCAATTTTTGTACTTTTGATATTTTTGAATCATAATTCAGTTCGATTATATGTTCCATGTTCACTGAAAAGTTGATACCAAGCAGGTTAAAATGAGTTTGACCCCATTCTAACTTCCATCTCGTATGATGGAATACATCCTTAGAAAACCTTTTCGTTCCTATCCAAATAGCTTTAGATTTGGAAAAGTTTATTTTTAGGCCTGATATATATGCATAGTAGTCTAAAACCGAAAGTGTATTGTACAGGGACTCGGGAGAACCGTCAAGAATGAAACTTGTATCATCTGCATATTGTGAAATTAAATATTGTTCACCATCTATACTGATACCATTGATATTACTCGAGTTTCTTATTTTCAGCACATAAAATAAATATATAAGGTGATAAAGGATCACCTTGTCTACAACCTCTTTCTAATTTAAAAGATTCAGATAAAAATCCATTTTGTTTGACACTAGAGAGGGAGTTATTGTAAAACGTTTTTATCCAGTTTTTAATAGATGATTTGAAATTAAATATATCTAACACTTTATATATAAAGGACCAAGATAAAGAATCGAAGGCTTTTTCAAAGTCAATTAATAACAGCAATCCAGGAATATCATGTTCTTCAGTGTATGACATGATGTCATAAATTAATATAATATTTTCTCCAATATATCTTTCTTTTATGAAACCAGTTTGGTCTTTATCTATCAATTTGTCCAAAACACTTTTAATTCTGTTTGCAATACACCCCGATGCCATTTTATAAGTACAGTTTAAAAGAGTTAAAGGTCGCCAATTTTGAAAGAATTCTTTTGGTTTATATGGTTTTGGGATACATGTTATAATGCCTAGCTTTTGTACATGAGACATTTCTTTAACGGTATAGCTATAATTAATAGATCTAACTACATAATGTCCTATATCGATCCAAAAGAATTTAAAGAATTCAGCTGAATTGCAATATTTAACTGTTCAGCGGATAGGTGTATGGCCACTTCGCCAACTTACCACTGCCATTGATAGACAGCTCAGGATAGCGTTTTGAACTTTAATTGGATATTAGCCCGAAAATAAATTGAAATGAATAACGTTTGTTTTGTTTAACGACACCACTGGAGCACGTTGATTAATTAATCATCGGCTATTGAATGTCAAACATTTGGTAATTCTGACTCATAGTCATCAGAGGAAACCTGCTACATTTTTCCTAATGCAGCAAGAGATATTTTATATGCAATTTCCCACAGACAGGAAAAAACACACCACGGCCTTTGACCAGTTGTGGTGCACTGATTGGAACGAGAAAAAAAAGAAAGAAAGTTGAATGGATCCACTGAGGTGGTTCGATCCTACGACGCAAGCACCCCAGGCGAGCACTAAAACGACTGAGCTAAATCCCGCCCTTAATTGGATATTAGCCTGAAAATAAATTGAAATGAATATTTAATATTAATATTATTTACTAGTGATGTACCTGTAGTAGTGGTGGTATCCGTGCTGGTTTCAGTGCTGGTTTCAGTGCTGGTTTCATCACCGTTCTGTGTATTCACAGTTGCGGCTGGAATAAACAACATTTTATTTATTTATTTATTATTATTACTGATAAATGTATTACACTATCAGATGTTACGGGTCTTCTGGAGAAAGGTCCTTTCATTCATAATGTTTTTCCTCTCCTCAATTTTAAAATGGATTAAACTGTCCCAGAATGCAACTAAGTGTACTACTTCCTACGGAAGCGTATATCCGTCTTCAGTGAGCAGCTTTCTTTCTTTCGTTTACTTATTTTCGTGCTTATATCCAATTAAGTTTCAAGCACGTTGTCCTGGGCACATATCTCAGCTATCTGGGCTGTCTGTCCGTCCAGGACAGTGGGTTAGTTGTTAGTGAGAGAGAATAGGGTGTAGTGGCCTTAAACCTACGCACTGAATCGTTAAAACTCGCTCTGTGTGGGAGCTGGTACCGGGATGCGAACCCAGTACCAACCAGCCTTATGTCCGATGGCTTAACCACGACACCACCGAGGCCGGTCGTTAGAAGCCTGTATTCCTCTATATAATGAGGCTGCCAGTTTTATTGATGTCATTTAGTTAGTTAAACAGACTTCGCCTCGAGAATATTTAGGAGATAAACATCATCTGACGTCAGATTGGAGGTAGTTTATTTTGCATTTATCACTGCTAAATGACATTTCAAACCGAACGCGTTAACATGAGGTTTTAAATGTAACATTTAGCGGTGTTAAATGCACGATAAACTACCTCCAATATGACGTCAGATGATGTTTATCTCCATTCTACCATAGCTAAAAACGTGTTCAATGTTGGAACTATTTTTAATCCGTGGAGACAAAATTAGTGAATTGGCTAGACACGGCCATCTTTGTTGGGTTTGGTTCAGCCTTTATCTCCTATAATTCGATCGTCTGCTACTATTCTGTACCCGCTACATTTCGACGACAATTACTTTTTGCACGTTATTTTGGCTTTGTAAACAATAAATAAAACATATCCAACGGTAATTGTTTTTGATATGATATATTTGACAAAAGGTACTTTTTATTTCTTTCATCTTTGAAAACTTAAACTTAATATTTTGTCCAGAATCATGAGAAAAACAAATACCGACCTGCAAACAGAGTTGTCTGCTTGTTATAGAAATATGACAGGGGTCAAGGTTAGTAGACCAGTTTTTATTTTAATGTGACGAAGCATTGTAATAATATAGCTAATTTTGAATTTAAATGACGTCAGTATTCAAATGACGTCACTTTTTCTAAAAAATAGACCCCAAAACGTATTGAAGACACTGCATGTATTTTTAAAATCTGGAACTGGATACGCTATAATTATCTAGTGGAACTACTTTTTGACAATTTTTATTCAATGTTATGGTAAAAAGGAATCATATTTAATTAGCTTCTGGGACAGAATCAAAATAAAAACAGATTAGATCTAAAGTGACACCAAGACTTACATGATGACATAACCATCCAAATATTACTGTGATAAACATTAAGTACGTTTTTATGTTGTATGTGTTTAAAACTTAAGAACATGTCTTTATATGAATTTTAACTTTATTCATTATGAAGTCACATGCCAATTCATCGGTTTACGTTTGAAGCAAACGGACTATATACGGCGAGCACATGGTTATTATTCAACAAAGAACAGTCTAGTTTTGATTTTAACTGCACAGTTAAATTTCATTGTGATAGGGCTAGTTGAATTTGAGAGGGCTAGTAGTATTATTCTTCAACTGGCCCTGCTGGTGACCATGGTTTTCATGTTAATTTTCCACCCTGCCTTATTTGCGTATTGATACAGTTGTAAATCATTGTGGAATAGAGTTCGATTGGTTTTTTTAAATATAGTTAATATGTATAACAACAATATTAATGCATTTTGGAATTATAAGAATTGGATGTTATATTTTTGACATTCATGCGATGATAAACACCAAAACCGTTTTACACACTATGTATGAACGGCTTCGCGCTGACGCGCTACGCAATTCATACAGTGTCACTTGAGTGTGTAAAACAGTTTTGGTGTTTATCATCGCATGAACTTCAAAAATATAACGTTTAATTCTTAATTGTATTTAAACAGATTTGGACGTTAATGTTTCTATTTTATTTCAAGTAAAGTAAAATAATTCTCACCACAAATCAGCAGCAACAATACACAGAACAGACCTTGCTTTATGGTAAACATGTCGGATATTGGATACCTCTAACTCTGTGTCATCCAGGTGTCCAAATTCAGTGCGCAATGGCTTGAGATGGACAATAAACTTGTATAGATTAGTCTGACGTTGCTGTGAACACAGTAAATACATACTGATCGAATTTCATGCCAAGTGTAAATCGTGACATCTTTCAAATATATTGCACCAATCACCGTTAGCTCGAAAAACAACTGTGAATTTTTTTTTTTTTTTTTTTTTTTTTATAGTATTTTTTGTTTTACAAGTTTTATTGCCAGCCCCTTGTTTACAATTAGAACAACACATGCCAAGGGTAAAACATGGCTTGAGATACAATATATATGTGGGTTAGCGAGAAAATCTGGAAACCTGTGTAGAGTACAGTTAACGTGTTTCATGCTTCATTTCCGATCAGGGTCATTTGAAAGGTGTTTTAAGGTTGGTTCGAGACACATAAGGGTGTGTGATTTTAATCTACACCGCTTCCAACGCGCTTTCCTACCATTTTGTTTCTATCATCTGGAGAACAGACTAGCAATATTGACATAAGCGTATGAGACGAGACAAGGGATGGGGGGGGGGGGGGGGGGGGGACTCCCACCCACCCCAAACCTAGTTTTGGAGAAAAACCTAAAATTCGGGTAAAATGATAGAGATATTCGGGCAAAAATAATAGAGATATTCGGGCAAAATGTGCTAATCTGAGACATTCTTACCTTGTATTTCCATCATTCTACCCTCAAAATTAGTTGTAATTAATACGTAGTGGTTCGTTTGCAACCCTGTATAGCTGTTTGGCAGTAATGCTAATATGAATGACTGTTGTTATTCAGATTCGTGTATTTTCGTTTAATTCGGGCAAAAACCAGCCCGTACGTCTGTAAATATAAATATTTTAGATTACACAAGTGTTTGCTATGTTAAAGTGACTGTCCTGAGTTTGCTGTTGTTGTAATACGTTTCTGAGCGTCAGAGAATTTTAAATGAATAAAATAAACATATTAAATACATGTTCTTGTTTAGAATATCAGTGTGTTAATATACACGGTGTTTCTGATTTCCTAAACGTTTCTTGAAGCCGAGACTAGATTTTCATTCTATATTTTCGCAAAAATGTACGCAAAAATATATATTAGGAACAAAAATTCAGTTTTAGCTACAGCAAACATTAGGACGACTAGAAACACATTGAATATACATACATTAATATTCAAGGGGCCCAGCGGTAAAGCATCCGCCTTTAACGAATATATATAATATATTTAATTTATTTAAAACGTGTCATTTTAGTAGGGTTTTATTTTATATCTGTCTCTCTGTTCGCCTGTCTATCTGTGAGGGTTTATGTCCCCAGGCTTTACCACCCGGTTCCCACATACCTGCTAAAGTGTTTTAAAGTACAATCATTGATTATTATCATTAACTATGCACGTCATACGCTGGGCAGTCAAGGAAAGAAATATTAATACTCATAAGTCATATGAGACGGAGGCGTAGGGTATAGGCAGGCGTGTGAGTTAACATGGTCATGTCACTGCCATAGTTTACTCATTTACTCGTCTCTCTTATAAAAATAATAGAAAAGCACATTTTAAAAAATTTATGAGAAGTAAAACAATAGACAGATAATCTACAAATAAAATGTATTCCCAAAAATAAAAAGTATTCCCCCAAAATGAAAAAGTA
This sequence comes from Gigantopelta aegis, assembly GCF_016097555.1. Lineage (NCBI taxonomy): Eukaryota > Metazoa > Mollusca > Gastropoda > Neomphalida > Peltospiridae > Gigantopelta > Gigantopelta aegis. The sequence goes on along the minus strand of NC_054707.1, from coordinate 42,229,907 downwards.
TTCTTTTAATTTGATTTTTCATTTATAGCTATTTTCGTGTTTATATCCAATTGAGATTGAAACGCTCTGTCCTAGGCACACACCTTTATATATTTGGACTGTCTGCCTAAGATAGTGGATTAGTGGTTAATGAGAGGGAAGTCGGTATAGTGGTTTTACACCTACCCACCGAGTCGTTAAGCTCGCTCTGGGTGGGAGCTGTACCGATGGCTTAACCACTAAACCACTGAGGTTTAGTTTAAAAGTACCCTTTGTATCCAGCTGAAGAGGCACCTACACAACAGTTCCCTGATTCTGGGCTCTTTTACTTTCTTTTTTTTAGGTTTTGTTTTTAGGATTTTTCTTTTGTTTGTTTTTGAAAGGGTTAATTTCATGCATTTCATTTCAACTTATTTTCGTGCTTATTTTCTTGCCAATTAAAGCTCAAGCACGCTGTCCTTGGTACACACCTCAGCTATCTGGGCAGTGAGATAGTTATTAGCGGTTAGTGAGAAAGAAGAGGGTGTAGTGGTCTTACACCTACCCATGGAATCGTTAAAAACTCGGTCTTGGTGGGAGCCTGTACCGGGTTGCGAACCATGTACCTACCAGCCTTATCTCCCATGGCTTAACCACGACGCCACCAATGAGGCCGATAAAGGGTTAATAAATGCCTATGTCTATCCGAACCTCCTTGTGATTAAATCTTTATTCGTCTATCATATTACTAATCCCTGCTTAATTCGGGTAAATATATTTGTTGTTGAACACTTTATGTATTCTGTATGTAACATGATTCCGTTAAAACAGCAGGACAAACAGGCGTACGGACTCCCATTTTTGTAGAAGTGCTTTTTGTCCGAATTAAACGAAAAATCGCGAATCTGGACAACATTTATTCATATTACCATTGCTGTCAAACAGCTATATCTGGTTGCAAACGCATTTTTGCATGGATTACAACTAATATTGTGGATAGAATGATGGAAAGACATGATGGAAAGGTTTCAGACCAGCTAATTTTGCCCTAAAATCTCTATCGTCTTGCCCGAATTTTAGAATTCACTCTAGCATTTTGTAGTTGACCTACACTCCCCCAAACCCAGCCTCGTACGCTTATGAGGATAAACAGCAAACAGATCAGGAAGAAGGCGATATTTGTGTTCTTATATACGGTCCAGAGATAACCGCTGCTGAAAGAGAAATTCTCCAAATCTTTAAAATCGTGATTTCTATCAGTATTTACTATCAAATTGAAAAGAGTTTTGAAAAGAGTTTTGATATTACCAATGCAAAATAGTGATGTAAATATCCCAGGCCATAGCAGTATTTTCATATAAATATTCCTATTATTTGTTTATATATAGTAATGGTAACTGTATCGCAAACAGTTGAGGTATCAACTGACTGTCATAACAATAGTGTTCGTTAAAGATATTCATAGACTTCACTGCTGTGGTAGCAGTACTCATAATGAGAACCATCGGTGTGGCAGGAATATATTGACCTTTCACGACTACCTGATATCATTACTGTTTTGACAGTAACTCATGCATGCATGTCATTACATCGGTATTTATTGCAATGAGCTCTTTCCTGTGCTAGTTTTGATTTAGTAAACTAATATGGGAGCGGCAGTTCTCTTTGTAGCGGTGCATGTGAAATATATTGTCCAGGAAAGGATGTTGCCATTTAACTGAAATTTTAATAAAGTAAAAGTATTTCATTTGCCGAAAACCATTTAAAATGGTTACAAACTCAGTATAGTCCCTTTAAGGCATGTGGCTATAGTAATATTTTGATACTCGCAAATACATATAGAGAGTTCACTGTTATTTTATATGTACGTACCTGTGGTGTCTTCGGTGGTAGTACTCATTACTGTTGACACTGAAACAAACAGAACGTGTTTCATTATGGACGAAGTCATCTCAATAACGGATACCCTCTCTGTAACCATCCACGTAATATTCCTCTGCCCAGTTTTAAAATGACTGAACGCTGAATTAGCCTAAGACAATCTACGAATCCAGGACATTTGCCCCCCAGTCCAAAAATGGATAGGTGGGCATTTGCCCCCCAGTCGAAATGATGGCTAGGACATTTGCCCCCCAGTAGAAATGTTGGCTAGGACATTTGCCCCCCAGTAGAAATGTTGGCTAGGACATTTGCCCCCCAGTATAAACATTGGTTTAATTAACAACTTAAATTACTAACCCTAACCCTAACCCTAACCCTAACCCTAACCCTAAACCTAAACCTAAACGTAAACCTAACCCTAACCCAGTGCTCAAAATGAAAATAAAGTTGTTCACAATATTTAGTGTTTTGGTTCATTTTATCAATATAGTAGATATCAACTGGGGGGCAAATGTCCTAGCCAACATTTCTACTGGGGGGCAAATGTCCACCTATCCATTTTTGGACTGGGGGGCAAATGTCCTGGGAGGCAAATGTCCGTATTCCCAATCGAATCTACATGTACATTTAGAACATTTCCAGTACGTATGGGAAAGGGAGGTGGGGGGAGTATTAAAGAGAGTGTCTGTTTGTTTGTTTGTTTTTGTTTGTTTGTTTGTTCTTGGTTTTGCTTTTGGTTTTGGTTTTGGTTTTGTTTTCGTTGTAGTTTTCTTTTTTCTTCTTTTCAGTTCTTACGCGTCCTGGAAATCCTGGACATTGTTTGAATTTCGTGATTTTAAACTCTAGGCCTGGAAAGTCCGGAAAAAACACCCTTTTCTATACTGGCATTTAAAAACTGCTTATATTTCATCAAACTCTTCTATAAAAATATATATACATAAATTACAAGAAAAGTTACTAATTACCCTTTACTGTTGTCTATGGAAATTTTAATATGAAATATGTCGTATATACAGACACTGACATTCCAAACAAGAAAATATAATTAATTATGCAATTTTAGTTGTTTAGAAGGCTATGTTAGTCGGAATCGAGTTACAGTGGCAGTTAACTATTATCCACTGAAGGTTCGAGTACGTCTATCCTGGGCACGAGTTCTAATTAACGCCAAACATTCTGAGCATGCACTTGAACGAAAATGTACGTGCGTTGTTTCCCTACTCTATATAAATCATATAAAACTCTGCCTTGTGCCCCTCTCTCCCCCATCCTTCCATTAGAGACTGCCCTCCACTAGTTACTGCCCTCATGCCCACTACAAATAGCGTTGCTACAGCTCTGCATGGTATAAATAAAACCATAGCATGAGCTGTCCTGTCTGTGAGATGGTGCATATAAAAGATCCCTTGATAATAATAGGAAAATGTAGCGGGTTTCTCCCTGAGACTATATTTCAAAATTAGCAAAAGTTTCACATCCAATAGCCGATGATTAATAAATCAATGTGCTGTAGTCGTGTCGTTAAACAAAACAAACTTTAACAGTTCTGGGTTCATTCATAAATAAAGTTTAAAAGTTAATTTTGTTAAACGACACCACTAGAGCACACTGGTGTCAAACATTTGACAATTTGACGTAGTCTTAAGAAATCCGCTACATTTTTCCATTAGTAGCAGGAGATTTTTATATGCTCCATCCCACAGACGGGATAACACTTACCACGGCCTTCCATGTACTAGACGTGGTGCACTGGCTGGATCGAGATTTAGCCCATTTCACAAATAACAGCTCGTTAAACTGTTGTTGTTGTTTTTTGTTGTTGTGGGTTTTTAGCGAGGTTGTTGCTGTTTGTTTTGTTTTGAGGGTCTTTCAAAAAAATAAAATTTGCGCCTATCATAATAGCAACTTTACATGCATATATGCCAACGTATTTACATACGTACGTAAGTACATGCATACTTGCATACATGCATGCATGCATGCATACATACATACATACATATATATCAGACAGGAGACTGTCCTATCTCCATGAAATATCCAGTTTACGAGAACAGGGGTATTTAATAGTGTATCAAGATGAGACCTGGGTGAATGTCAACCACACAACATCCCACCACTGGACAGATATCCACCCGGGCACAAGTACCGCCAATCACCTGCCGAAATCAGACGCTGCTGATCGAGTTCCTAAACTCTGTTCGGGGACTGGGAAGGGAAAAAGACTTATTATTTGTCATGCTGGCTGTGATAAATATGGATTGATAGATGGCTGTGAATTGATCTTTGAGGCTAAAAAAACAGACGGAGACTATCATGGTGAGATGAATCATGACAATTTCATCAAATGGTTTGAAGAACAACTTATGCCTTCTCTACCAGAACCTTCTGTTATCGTCATGGATAACGCAAGCTACCACAACAAATTAACTGAGATTACACGATGTCCTGCACTAAACGCTAAAAAGGAAGAAATTCAGTCGTGGCTACGAAACAAAAATATACCTTTTGAGAGTAACATGACAAAGCCAGTTCTTTATGAACTTGTGAAAAGTAACAAATGTGCAAAGCAATTTGTTACTGATGATATTGCTGAACGCCATGGGCACTTGTGTCTAAGACTGCCGCCAAGACATTCTGAACTCAATCCGATAGAACTGATCTGGAGTCAAGTCAAAGGGCACATAGCTCGTCATAATGATGGTAAAATGACCACGGTGCGGAGAGAACATGCACATGCATTGAACTCTGTCACACCTACACACTTCTCTGACGCAGTTAAACATGTAATAAAGATCGAAGAAGATTTTAGAAAACAAAATAGTTTTATAAGAAATAAAATACCCCCTGTGATAGTCCCCCTTAACGAAGATAGTGATGAAGAAATGAGTTCGTCGACTGATTAAGTTATTTCTCCATACCCATCAGGAGTATTACTTAAATGTATGCATGAACTCTTTAACACCAAAAACAATTTATTTCCATATCATTCACTATCAAACAACCTAACAACCTATAAACTAATCGACTAGAAATGCATATAGACTACACATACATACGAGAGAAATGTTTATTTAACGACACACTCAACGCATTTGATATACGTTTATGTGGCGTCAGACAAAACGGTTAAATAGCATTATGACAGTGAGAAAGAAACGCCACTGTTTCCGATAAGCAATTTTGATAAGCAATAAGGGACGTTTTATATGCACCATCCCATAGACAGGATAGCACATACCACAGCCTTTATACATCAGTTGTGGTGCACAGGCTGGAACTAGACACAACCCAATGGGTCCACCATGTGGGATCGATCAGTCGACCTACCATGAGCGAACGCTTTACCTCTGAGCTACGTCCCGCTCCATATACAAAAGAAGCCTTAAGTGAGGTTGGGGTTGTGCAGAGGGTCACACCTCCACCAATCGCATGCATACCATATTCTTCTCTCTCTCTCCCTATAACCATATAACCATAGATTAAAATATGTTGAGTGCGTCGTTACATAAATGATCTCTCTCTCTCTCTCTCTCTCTCTCTCTCTCTCTCTCTCTCTCTCTCTCTCTCTCTCTCTCTCTCTCTCTCTCTCTCTCCCTTCAGCGCGCGCGCTTGTCTATTCCACAATATAATTATAATATTTGATACATATTTTTTTTTTCAAACTGAGGTTTTGTCACTTGAACTCCCCACTTGAATCCGCGCCTGCTTCATGTTTACAGATATTTTCTTAAATATAGGTCATACTACGATTTGTGCGGATAGGACGATAGAACCGAACATTAGTTTGAAACGCACTATAGAATGATGCTTTTGATATGCAAATGACCTTAGTTATTTATAGGCGAAATAACGTGCATTCAAACGGCACAGAGATTTTTAAAAAGTGGAATTAAGTCAACTTCGTGCATTTTATATGATGATTTGTATATAAAACCTGTCGGGGTTTGGGTTTGTTTTCATGTAAATGCAAAGAAAACAAATATCGAATAGGAAATAAACGTAACATTTGCAAAAAACTTTGGGTCTAAATAATTGAACAGGATAATAGTATACTAGTAATTGCCATGTTATGCTGAGAAATGTTGGCGTCACACGATTATATGTTATGTGTTGGATGACAAAATGCAAGGATAAAGTATATATCAATTATATAGAAATAGAAAATGGGAATGTTAAAACTATAAGGGATGGCTGAAAGGCCCTGAAACTAACTATGATAAATTACGCTGACGGAGTTTGTTGTTATTAGTTTTGAACATAATCCCCTCTGCGGTTTACACACTGCTGCCAACGATGCTCGAGCGTCTGGATCACAGTAGTGTTGCAGGATTCCTCCTAGTGGATTAAAAGGACATTCACAGCAGAATTGATATCATAATCATTTGCATAATGCTTATCGGGTATAAATATGACGGTGCAAAATCTGGTGAATACGGAAGATGATTAATAAGTTCAAAGCAGCCATGGCAACAACAGGTGCATAGGTGTATTGGAACCAAGCGTGCTGAAACCTTTGTTATACCCAATTTATTCCTTAACTGTCTCATGAGAAATGCCTGCTGTAGTCGAACATCTTTGTATTTCATCAGCATTTTATTTGGTTGTGTCTGCTAAGATTGTCCTGGTCTTGAATAATTTTCGACACTCTCGTCTGCTATTGAACTCCACTGTCCATCTATTAACTGCTAACAATGTCAAAGGAAGGATCATCATCTCTTAAAGTTGAT
>NC_054707.1:42210838-42218338 GCF_016097555.1 Gigantopelta aegis | reverse complement strand
GATGAAACTAGATTACGTTTTACACCGTCTCTGATGTTATTAGCTTTTTACACGTTATATTGTTCTTTGTGAATAAACATATCATATGTGATTTAGCATAATAATATTTAGCATAATATTTCCTTGTATTTGTGAGGGGTTATATCAGAGTGCGGGGAATTGGAAATATATGAGAATATATCTACGTCTGATCTGCGGCGATCTGAGACGTTTTTACAGATTTTATGAGAACCAGACACTAAGATGATTATACTCACACACAATGTTGGCGGACAGTCAGTGTACGCCAAGAGTGCTCACACTGAAGTCGATGACTCGTCTTCTATAGAAAAACTGCATTGTCTGGATCTTTCAGATCTATTAAGTGAATATGTTTATTATGTTTATTAATCAAATCTTCCGTGACGACTGTCGACAGTAAAGTGCCATGAAAACATAACCGCGTGCAGATGACAATGACCGCGGAGGATAAGTATTATCGTGGTAATTCTTCTAGCATACTTCCTTGATAGTCCATAGAGAACGCGCCATATATATATAAAACACCTTTAAATTAACCCTCACTGAAATATTACAAAAATATTGCTTTCCTTTGCTTTCTGTCACAAGTGTTCAGCAAAAGAGAAAAAAAGGTAACGTTTTTTGACAAATTCTTTATGGCATGTATGGTGAAATGAAAGATATTCGGGATATTGGTACAAAAAAAAAAGCTGTTAAAGAACTAAACAAAAGCTGCAATAATACGAAAGGAATGGACAGTTATCAATGTTGTAGTTTTTTTTTTTTTTTTTTCTCTCTCTCAAGAAAATGTAAATGTAAATTGGTTTTAACTAGCGCGACTCGATCAATAATTACACGAATTTTCCGTCTTTAAATCGGGGGCTTAAGTACGGAAAATACCGTCTTAGAGAAAATAAAATTTTGTCTGAAATTACGCTCATGGTTTAAATTAAGAAGTTGAAAAATATGTATACTATAACAAAGGAAAACAGGAAAAGTCAGATAAGCAACGGAGTACACACTATCGTTCAGTGACAACCTTAGTCACATTAAAACATGATTCAATATCACAGGCGTCGGAAGATGCTGTCAATTGAGGGGAGGGAGACGTTATTAATTCGATTTTTAATTGAAGAGAGACAACGCATATATGCATTCTAGCCACCCCGGAAACATAGCTAAGGAAGGGACAGGGGAATACTTTTCGCGTAGGATTATTTTAATAGCTACACGTGAAATTTATGTCATATGCAATTTCTACTTTTAGCTACAGATTCTTGGGAAAGCCACTACAAGAACATTACAGTCTTCATATTATCGAGATATTTAATTATGCATTATTTATGTATGATATCAAAATTATACATGATATCGATTTATATACAGGGTGTTTTATGGGTTTTTTAAAATGACAATTAAATGTAAATATAGGATAATGCATCTTTCGTACACACTCGTTAGTGATAACATCATTCGTTTTTTTTTTTTAACACATATAGTGTAAACACACATACATACCCATTCACCAATGTCATACCATCCAATGAAAGAAAAGCATTGTCGAATCGATCACTCTGTGACGCACAAATTAGTTATACGCGCTAGGGCCGTACATAGGTTTTTAGTTGGAAAAGGCGTTTAAATGTATTTTAAACCTGTTCTCTGAATATATGTAAGAAATAGAATACTACATTCCGTTGATACCATTTATCTTTAATAGCATTCGCTCGTTGGATACGTTTTTAAACAACTCGTTGTAAGATAAACTGTATCCAACGGCCACTAATGTAGTATTCTCTAGTTAATTAGAGTGTTTTTAATAATATGTTGTCACATAGTTTCCTCTATTTTCAACAGGGAGATTTCTGTAAGAAAATATAATGGGTATTTAAGCCCATAGGGCATAAATACGGAGAACATTTTCCATTTTAGGCCCAATAGCTTATTTTGCGTCAAAGCGTTTTTCAACCCATGAGCTTAAATAGGTAGTCATTACACATCCATCTATCCCTCCATCTCTCCCTCCATCCCTCCATTAATCCAACCATTAATTAATTAATTCATATTCATTCATTCATTCATCCATTAATGAATGAATGAATATATTAATTCTTTCAATCAGTATTATTTTTTGTTTCCAGATGACTCTACAAAAGGTTGTCATCACTTTCTGTGTGTCGTTGACAGTAGCCCAGATTCATGGTAACTATTAACATTCATCCTAGGGGGTCTCACGAAAATGGGGTGGAGCTATTAATGTTCACCTGTTGGACAAAAGGAAACGGTGAGGGAGTATTAATATTCACCTAAGAACCATATGTAAGTGGGGAATGGTTCACACAAAGGTAGTGCGAAAGTGAGGTCTGAGGACGAGATGAGCTCACTTGTCAAACACACATGACATCATCACTGGTTGGACTGTTACTCAGGAGTACATACCACCGTGACTGTAAAATATATCCCTTGAAGTCAGTATTATGCAAATTATATCTTTGACGTCGTACTTTGTCAAGTCAATCTTTTTAATGGCATTCTTCCTTCAGGCGAATTAAGGATGTCAATTACAAACGAAAAACGAATTTACCCCCAGAAGCTAAAACTGGATGTAGAAAAATATATAAATTATTATGTTACACAACAGCCATTCCAAAGTCTCAATTAAAATATAAAAATAAAGGTTTTTATTATTCACCAGCAGAATGTAATATATTTTACAATATACCTTATAAATGCGTTACAGATAATTTACATTGGTTTCAATACAAAAGTCTACACAGATTTCTCACTACTAACACTTTTCTATATACAATACATTATATTAATTCAAATAAATATACTTTTTGAAATCGTATGCCAGAGACCACTGAACATTTATTTTATGATTGTTTTTATGTTAAAGAATTTTGGAAAAATATTACAAACTGGATATTCAATACTATAGGAGAGTGCACAATTATAGATAAACATATTTCCATTTTGGGTCTGCTTATGAAAACAAATACATATGCAATACATTGGTTAAAGGGACATTCCTGAGTTTGCTACTATTTTTAAGATGTTATCGACTAATGGAGACTTTTTTAACGATTGTAATTACATATCAAATATACTTTTCTACATAAAATATTGGTGGCTGTATATTAAACATGTTTTTGATCGTTCTAATATTTGTACTAGGTTAAATTTCATTTTATTCCCTAATACGAAATTATTTGAAGACAAAATCCAGTTTGGGCTTCTTACAAATATTAAGACGACCAGAAACACATTGAATATACAGACACTGATATTCTAAACAAGAAAATATATTTAATATGTAAGTTTAATCGTAGAAATATTTTATTAGTCGGAAACATCTTACAATGCAGCAAACTCAGGAATGTCCCTTAAATTATTAACATAAAATATTATAGTTATACCATAAAAATACAAACACAAAAATTAAAATTCTCTGTATTAAAAACTATAATTAAAAAAAGTAGCAAACTGCAAAATGTATCTTATGTATCAAGAAGATTTTAAGTAACAATGGGAGTAGTGGTATGACGTATTTCAAATTCCGTACATAACACGTTTCCGTTTCATTTTTCTTTCCTTTTTGACCCCATATAACAATAATAATAAAACAATAAACAACAAAAAACCCCAAACAAACAAACAAACAAACAAAACAAACACAACAACAAAAATATACATAAGGTGTGTTGATTATATCTATTCGTGTGCATATATTTTGCCATTTATAATATGTATGTATATAAAAATATGTATACCATATGTTATATTAAAAACATATTGTGAGACAATGAGCTCAGGGCATCCCAACCCTGACACTGCCATTCTATATTCTGGGGACATATAAAATATAAAACAATTAAAAAAAAAAAAAAAAGGATGTTTCATTCAAAACTATTTGAGAGAACGCCGTGTGAGTTTTTAGTTTTTCAGTATTTGGTTTTTGGTGAGCGACTGTCTTGCTATAATCGAAACATGACAGTGATTAATGGGTGCATGCCATCGTGATGTGTTAAAAACTACCTTGGACTTTGATGATGATGATGAATGAAAATAATACAGTTAACTGATTTTGTATAAATGTATGTATTCTGGTAGGCAATAAGTAACCCACAAGTAGAACTTTCAAAGTTTAGTTTATATACTAGTAACAAATTAATCATTTATATATTTTTAAAATAAAATATACTAAAGTACACAATGAACGTTTTCACTTCTTAATTTTACGTGTTTAAATCGACAAATTCAAATAAATATTCTTTCGTTTGGAAAGGGTAAAGTTAGGTGGGGGAGGGGGGTGTTTAACGACTTCAAAGTTAGAGCATATTGATTTAATAATCATCCGACGCCATACAACCGTAAATAAAATGTGTTGAGTGCGTCGTTAAATAAAACATATCCTATCCTTCCTTCCATCTGCTGTTGGATGTCTAACATTTGGTAATTTTGACATATAATCTTAGAGAGGAATCGGGTGCATGTGCAGGGGGAGGGTATTGGAGGTCGAAACCCTTACTTGCCCAAGCTTAAAAAAAATTGAAATGTATTTTCTGGGGGAGCATGGCCCCATATAAACTTCGCTCAACACAATCTATAACCCCAACCCCGCTGAAATCCCTGCACACGCGCCTTGGAAACCCGCGACATTTTTTTTTTTTTAGCAAGGGATCGTTTATATGTACCATCCCAGAGACAGGATATCACATACCATGGCATTTTATATACCCACCGATGGGGATCGATCCTAGACTGACCGCGCATTTCCAAAAAACCCACCTTTTTAGGTGTAAGTAATGAATAAAAATAACATATAGTCTTGAAAAATATTACGTAACTCGAACACAGTACCCTCTTCCTCTATGGATATAAATATATTTTGGAGATATGAGACGATCCCTCAATCAAGACAGTTAAATTTGTTAAAAAATTGCGAAATTTCACGTAATCTCTTGTTGAGGAATTCCACACTTGTGATAAGCCAATGAAAACCGAGATCGGTAGGAGCCCGTCAAAAGTGTCCCACTTTCGAAATACTGGCTTTGTTTTTGACCTGGATAAGCCAGCGTAGTGTAACCAATGCGGAGTGCGGCGTCATATATGCACCAAACGTAATTGGATTTTCTGTTCTATATGCTTAAATAATAAAAAATATTCCAGATACTGCCGCTTTAAACGAAAACGCCCGAAATTTCAAACGATTCACTTCGCATTTTACATGGATTAAACTAATATTGTGGGTGGAATGATAGAAATACAAGGTGAAAAGATGTCAGGCAAGCTCATCTTGCCCAAATATCTCTAAAAACATTTGGACCGAATTTGAGGATTTGCTCCAGCCCGGCTGGAACGAGAAATACTTTACACCCACCCGCTGAGCCCTTGAAAACTCACTATGGGTGGGAACTAGTACTAGGCTTTGAAACCTGTATCTTATAGCCTTGAGTCTGATGACTTAGACACTGCGTCATCGAGGTAGGTAACAAGAAGAAGAGGAAGAAGAAGAAGATGATGACGATAACGATGATGATGACGACGACGACGACAACGATGATGATGATGATAATGAAGATAATGAAGAAGTATTGTGTTTGACTACGCACTCGTCACATTTTATTTACGGTTTTATTGGCGTTACACACATTGTTAAGGACAACAAAGATTATAAGAGAGGAAACCAGCTTCAGCTACTCCATGGGCTACTCCTCGAAATGAAGCAACAAGGGATCTTTTATATGCACTTTTTCATAGACAGAACCGTACATACCACGGCCTTTGGTATACCAGTTGTGGAGCACTGGTTGGGATGGGAAAACCCAATGAACCCACACAGGTGGTTCGAACATACAAGCACCCCAGGCGAACTCGCAAACATTTGAGGTAAAGCCCTCCCCCATCCAAAGAAGAAGAGGAAGACATATTTCATTTGACTATGCACACGACTCATTTATTTACTGTTATATTAGAAGGAAGGAAATGTTTTATTTAACGACGCACTCAACACATGTTATTTACGGTTATATGGCGTCGGACATATGGTTAAGGACTACACAGATATTGAGAGAGGAAACCCACTGTCGCCACTTCATGGGCTACTATTTTCGATTAGCAGCATGGGATTTTTTTATATGCACAATCCCACAGACAGGATAGTACATACCACGGTCTTTGTTACACCAGTTGTAGAGCACTGGTTGGAACGAGAAATATCCAAATGGGTCCACCGACGGGGATCGATCCTAGACCAACCGCGCATCAAGCGAACGCTTTACCACTGGACTACATCTCGCCCCTGTTTTATTGGCGTCACACGTGTGGTTAAGAACCACAAAATTCATAAGAGATGAAACCCGCTGCCGCCACTCGATGGGCACACCTACCGATAAAGCAACAAAGAATCATTTACTACAGACAGTACATACCACGGTCATTGTTATACTGGTTGTGGGGCACTGGTTGTGACTCACGCACACCAGTCGATCACTCAGCCGACTGAGCTAAATCTCGTCTGTTCCCTCAAGAAGCAGAAGAAGTGTTTTGTTTAATAACTCAGTATATTAATTATGGTCATATTGGCATTAAACTAGACCGAATACTCTGCCGTTCGAGAGCTAGACGAACATTTGGACGGTTATGATAGCTCTCTGCTGGAGATAACTACATAGCGAAAACACGGAAATGCTGTCTACCACCGGGTAGGCAAAGATTCCCGCTCTAATACAACAATAACCCTATGTTTGACGCTAAATGACATTACAGTGATACTTTTCGCGTTCGCCAATAACAAATATTTCACATATTAAATACACACACAACAGGACTAAACCTGACAGCAGCCCCTTTCAATAATGTTGCAGTTAAATACGTAGAACAATCATAACCGTCCGAATGTCCGTCTAGCGTCATAAGGTCATCAGAGATCACAAATATAATGAAAAAGGAAACCTACCGATAAAGCAGAAAGGGATAATTGATTGTAAACTGTTTAAAACTTGTTTTTATTTATTTATTTATTATTATTATTATTATTATTATTATTATTATAATAAAAAAGGCAACAGTCTTGTGAAAAATGCGTTTCTGTTAACATACCCCCACCCCCACCCCCCCAACCCGAACGCATTTGTCACTTAACTTAAAGTTTACGCACGGCCACCAGGGGTCCAGCTTCTGACATCGTTAGCCACTGGATCCAGGGTGGAAGGGATGAGGGTAAGGACTTAAATATAAGAAAGATTAATACTGAGGCACGGGATATAGTCCACTGATAGAGCGCTTGCCTGAGGTTCGGTGGGTCACAGAATCAATCGCCCTCGACGGAATCGTATTTTCTCGTCCCAATCAGTGTCCCTCGAATGGAACATCAAATGTCGTAGTATGTAATGATATAAAAGACCACTTGCGTGGAATTGGAGGTTGTGCCACCAGAAAGGTTTCCGACCATATTATTTTTGTTATACGCACGGACGGACGGACGGATGCACGCAC
>NC_054707.1:42187110-42210638 GCF_016097555.1 Gigantopelta aegis | reverse complement strand
TTTACATGGATTAAACTAATATTGTGGGTGGAATGATAGAAATACAACGTGAAAAGATGTCAGGCAAGCTCATCTTGCCCGAATATCTCTGGGTTTTTTGGGACCGAATTTGACGAACAATAGTCCTTTGGACGCACCAACGGGGATCAATCGCAGACCAACCGCGCATCAGGCGAGCGCTTTACCCGTGGACTACGTCCACACCCCTACACCCCCACACACCCCATCTTAAAGTTAAAAAAGGGCTAATTTTAAAGGGACATTCCTGAGTTTGCTGCAATTTTTAAGATGTTATCGACTAACATACTTTTTGACGATTGTAATCACATAATATCAAATATATATATATGTTTCTGCATAAAATATTAGTGGCTGTATATTAAACGTGTTTCTGATCGTTCTAATATTTGTATTAGGTTAAATTTCATTTTATTTCCTAAAATATAATTTTTTCATACGTACGAATTTATTTGAAGACAAAATCCAGTTAGGGCTTCTTATAAATATCAAGGCGACCAGAAACACATTGAATGTACAGACGCTGATATTCTAAACAAGAAAATATATTTAATATGTAAGTTTAATCGTAGAAATATTTTATTAGTTGGAAGCATCTTACAATGGAGCAAACTCAGGAATGTCCCTTTAAGGGGTATCCGGTTTAAAGGTGTTCGGATGGAATTTTGGTTTACAAAGGCTCCGGTTTTACACTAATTTTGTTCTTATTTTTCAGTGGTGAACTTGGGCGAGTCTTTTGCGGGGGCAGGACTCACGTGCACAAAACGTGCGGAGTGTTCGGCAGACGACATGCGTCTGTCAATTCGGGTTTATCAAGTCAGAAGGCGGAAAACGGTGCAGAAAGCAATCGCTTCCCATTGGTAATTGTAATGTTATTATTAATAACTTGTTATCAGACAGTTCAAGCGCGGGTCCAGAATTGATTAATAGAGGAGGCCCACCCAAAACTCGTTAAAAAAGAAAATAATTTAAAGGCCCTTGATAGGTGGACGGGATACGTTTGCATTTTTTGTGTTTTCTGTAATATATATTGTTTGACTAAAACTAGGGAGATGGGGGTGGGGGGTGGGGTGGGATGGTATGTGGGTGGGTGGGTGGTAGTGCGAGCCGCAATGGCATACTTGTATACGGTGTATATGCCAAAACGCTTGGTGCCAGCCCCAATGGCATACTTGTATACGGTGTATATGCCCAAAACGCTTGGTGCCAGCCCCAATGGCATACTTGTATATGGCGTATATGCCCAAAACGCATAGTGCCAGCGGCAATGGCATACTTGTATATGGCGTATATGCCCAAAACGCTTGGTGCCAGCGGCAATGGCATACTTGTATACGGTGTATATGCCAAAACGCTTAGTGCCAACCGCAATGGCATACTTGTATATGGTGTATATGCCCAAAACGCTTGGTGCCAGCCGCAATGGCATACTTGTATATGGTGTATATGCCCAAAACGCATGGTGCCAGCCGCAATGGCATACTTGTATATGGTGTATATGCCCAAAACGCTTGATGCCAGCCGCAATGACATACTTGTATATGGTGTATATGCCCAAAACGCAAGCCGCAGACGCGACAGTGGAACCGCACGCACGCGCCGCATCCAGTCTCTATGAACATTTAGACATTTATGATGTCGAAGATGTGTGCATAGTTCATGTTAGTGGTGGTTGTATTGTAAGATACCTAATGTGAATGGGTGGGTCTGGAACTTAACGACCACAAAAAACCCCCACCCCCCCCCTCCCAAAACCCCCCACAAAAAACACACAAAAAACAACCCCACACCACATATATATAACTTAACGACCACAAAAAAAAAAAGAGGAAAAAAAAAGAAGACCCCCCCAAAAAACCCAAAAAAAACCCCCATATATATATATATAAAATAATAATAATAATAAAAAATAAAATAAAATAATTAGAAAAAAGGAAAGGTGTGTTCAATACCACTCTACATAGCTCGAACTTAAGGATTTGTTGTTACCAAGGGCAATTATATTTCAATGCGCTGGTATGCAATGACAATACAGTACATCCGCGTCCTGGTAGGGGTTGGTGTATTTAAAGAGAACTAATGTGCAATAGGTAGTATTTAACATTCCTTTCCTTCATTATAATTCTACTTACGTCTAAACTGGGTGAGGGTTTGCAGTGCCAGTATGGTATATTTGTATCCTGGTAGTTGTTACAATATTTTAAGATGTCTAATGCACTTGTGTATTAATGACGAGGTGACATTAGACATTACTTTCGTGTTTTCATCTATTTAAGAGGCTAAACTGGGTGAGGTTTGCAACGCCAATGCTGTATGCTCGGTTCCTGGCAGTGGCTGTGGTCCAGACGGAACTTGCCAGTGTGGTAGTGACTACCCACGACAGACAGCAGATGGGTATTGCGCTCCTGCCGATCTCCCAATAGTTGGAGAACCGTGTTCTGGCCCGTTCTCGTGTATGACGTTTGTATCAGACTGTACAAACTCAGTCTGTGAGTGCATGTCTGGGTTTAGAGCAGCCACGCCAGATGAGATATATGCTGAACCTGAACTGTGGAGAGAACTTGGGAAGTGTCGAGAAGAAGGGTATTCTCTTAACACTAGTGCATCTGGTTAGTACCTTACTTCTTGGTCCTTAGCTATACATTGGCTCAACATTGCCATGTTAATCTTATATATGCCTACAAATAAAGAACTGAATTGAACTGAATGGAACAACAATAGAAAGAAACGTTAGTCGTCTCACTCAGTAGAAATGGCTAGGGAGAAATACAATGCAAGTTATGTTTCAACGTTGATTTCATTTCCTAATGTTAAAGGATGGCAGGTCAATGTGATAAGAAGTCCTAATGTTTGCCAACATAGAGTCACATGTTCTAGTCAATAAAAGAGGAAAACGAATTTTCATTCATTCGGGGTTTTTTTTCCGTGCTTTTATCCAGATTAATGTTCAAGCACGCTGTCCTGGGCTCACACGTCAGCTATCTCGACTGTCTGTCAAGGACACTGGGTCAGTGGTTAATGAGATAAAATACGGTGTAATGGCCTCGGTGGAAGCCAGTGACGGGAGACGAACCCAGTACCTACCATCCTTAAGTCCGATGGCTTATCCTCTACCCCACCGAGAGAGAGAGAGAGAGTGTGTGTGTGTATGTGTGTGTGTGTGTGTTTGATTTGTCCATACGCCCACCACTACGGATGTACACTGCGCTATTAATATTGTCCTACAGGTCAGAAATCAACTTTGCTTGGAGAGTCGTGTGATGGAGACAGTGTCTACTGTGAGGACACCCGGAAACAGCAATGCATCATGGGAAAGTGCGAGTGTAAAACCGGAAACAGACCCGTGACGCAGATGGAGTTCCACAGTCTTCCTCGTTTCACAGAATGTGTTCCTCAAAATTTTTCTTTAGGTAATCATTTAAAAAAATGAAAAGAAAGCTTTTTAAAGATTAGGTTGAAGTAGTACAAACAATCGATCCATAAACAATGAAAGGCATAGCAAGTCATATTTCTACATGCCAATTTTATCAATGAATTTAAAATTTTATATATATATATACACACACACACACACACATACATAAATACATACATACATACAGACATGTATATTTCTTAAATATTGACGTAGTGAGTCAAAAATGTGATAATGGCCCTTTAACTACATAGACGTATATATCTGTGATCATTTCATGAAATACTACATGCCAGTGTTTAGTCATACACAAGATGAAAGTAACGACCAAATCACGAATATATGTACATTCCTGAATGCAAATTCAACTTTTTATTTGTCATTTCAGGAATTACAGAAAAATCCGAGGATTGTTCAGGTAATGACTTCTATTTTGATGATTTTTACCCCATTCTAAGGACTAAATTAGTTATGAAAAACGTCAAACTTGTATTAAGCCGCCTAGTGAGATAGTATCAAAACGTTAAGACAGAGGTCAGGATGTAGCCCAGCGGCAAAGCGCTTGCCTTATACTCGATCAATCCAAGATCGATCCCCATCGGTGGGCCCATTGAGCTATTTCTCGTCACGACCAGTACACCACGACTAGTATTGCAAATGCAGTGGTATGTGTTATCCTATCTGTGGGATGCTCTTTAGACAGGAAGTCAGATGTCAGAAGTTAATTAGACGACATTTCCTCGGGTTCTCTCCAATTCAAATTATCGGATAACAGCATTTCGATCGTCTTAATCATGAAGACACACCAAAAAGCCGTCTTAATAACAAGTCACGTGACCAAATTTACTTCGACACAATTGGCCAGACATCATCGCCAAAAGCTGTAGTTAGTAACGTTATGTTACAATTGTATCTAAATGTGAAAGGGTCAATGGGTTAAAATTAAATATAATAAATATTTTTATGTCAATAAAAACAAACAAACAAACAAATATTAAACCAACGTTAGATTTTTAATAATGAACATAAAATCAAGATTTATACCTGTAAATTTAATGTTTAGGGCGTCACTTTATATCTGAAGTTTATTTGTGTGTGTGTTAATGTTTGTACCTTCCACGATCAATGACTGTATATTCAGTAATTGTGAAAGACTTGTGTCATCAGTTTGAATGTAACTACATGTATTCCAATCATCATCGTTAAACAAATTAGAAAGTTCACCCAAACCAAATTCTCTATCAAGCCTTTCCTGCCCGAAACCATAGAGGTATATGGGCACGTTAAAAACATATCTAAGTTCTAAGTTCTATCAAGCCATCCATCTCGAAGCGAACATTAGAAACGAATGTCAAAACAACTGGAGCGAACACGCAATGACACTTGCCCCGCCCATATTAAGTAATGAACCAATGAAATGCCGTCTAAATCGGTTAGAAGGCTTTAATAAGACGTTTCTTCAAAAATAAGAACGGGCTCCGCTTCGCTCCGTCCTTTCTTATTTCTGAAGAAACTTCTTAATGCCTTCTAATATATACATAGAATGGATTCTTAAGACAGCTGACAACCAATAGCACAGTTCTAGACTTGTATATTTTTGTTTGGCACGTTTTATATTGTGGATGATGACTTACAAACGGGCATTTCAAATTGGCGAGAGGACCCCTTTGACCCTCTCTATATCTGCCAATGAACGTTCTTCTGGTAGTGCTTTTTGGCCTCCTTCTCTTAGGTTCTTTGACATCCAGTTTTCTTTTTTGAAGTTAGTGCAAAGAATTATGACATGACATTCGTCTATAGATTTTCTAATATATATTTCTCTAATATACTGTTCCAAAAAAGTAGCGGAACTCTAATAAGAATTTACAATTGCCAAAATTGTAAGGTGCATTAGCTGTTGGGAATGGTTATATGATAATAGCGAATTAATTGGGCAAACATTACAACCGGTACTTCAGTATTACAGTCGGTTTTATGACCACCAAAGATCTTGAATGACGATTAGTGTCAGAAGTGAAATTTGAAAGTTGACGTGTTTTTTTTATCAGTAAATCTCTAATTCAGACAATAAAAATGACTAAAAAGAAAACAATAACAATTGTATGATCAAAAGAATGAAAAAGATTGACAGAAATAATGTTCCACAGTGATTAATGGACCTTCCTGGAAATTGTCAAACTCGAGAATGACACCCCACGCTCGTGTACGGGGCAACTGCGTGATGCATGTGCAAACTATGGAATGTTGATAAACAGACCTGAACGTTCTTTACTAGAGTGTCTGTGGTCAAAACGTATGTTCGGTCTAATAGTTGATATTAACATTAATATTTCAGGTTCCCCTACTTTTTTTTGAAGAGTATATAATGACAAAAGATAAAATGTGGGTTAATATATAGTGAGTCACAAGCAAAGACATTGGAATATGATATTTTATTACCAGATTATAACAATAAATCAGAGACTGTCATCGACAGGCAGGACACCTGGGGACGTGAACATTATTCACGACATCGTGCCCAACTCGTGCTGTAAGAGTTTCAAATGACACGCTAAAACCCGAACGAGAAAATCAGACAATGTAGTAGGGATCACAGTTGATAAACTAACGCGCAGAAATGACACTCCTTTGAAAATTAATACTACTGGGTACGTCACGATTTAAAACTAAAAATCCCCCAAACAAGGGTTAAGGACCACACAGATATTGAGGGATGAAACCCGCTGTCGTCATTTCATGGGCTACTCTTTTGTATGCATGCATACATGCATGTATGTATGTATGTATGCATGTGTATATGTATGTATGTGTGTATGTATGTGTGCATGTACTTATGTATACGTACGTACGTAAATACGGACGCATTTTATATGCATGTAAAGTTGCTTTGATGATAGGCGCAACCAAAAAACCCCAACAACAACAAAAAAACCCAACCCACCCCCCCCCCAAAAACCCCCCCCCCAAAAACCCATCAGTGTGCTCTAGTGGTGTCGTTAAAAAAAATTAACTTTTAAACTTTATTT
Source organism: Gigantopelta aegis (assembly GCF_016097555.1). Lineage (NCBI taxonomy): Eukaryota > Metazoa > Mollusca > Gastropoda > Neomphalida > Peltospiridae > Gigantopelta > Gigantopelta aegis. The sequence goes on along the minus strand of NC_054707.1, from coordinate 42,204,179 downwards.
ATTAATGAACCCAGAACTGTTAATGTTTCTTTTGTTTAACGACACCACTAAAGCACATTGATTTATTAATCATCGGCTATTGGATGTGAAACATTTGAGAATGTTGAAATATAGTTTTAGGGAAGAATGAATGAATGAATGAATGAATGAATGAATGACTGACTGTTTAACGACAACCCACCATGAAAAATACATCGGCCACTGGGTGTCAAACTATGGTATCTTAGGGAGGAAACTCGCTACATTTTCCTGTTATTATCAAGGGATATTTTATATGCACCATTTCACAGACAGGACAGCACATGCCACGGCCTTTGATATACCAGTCGTGGTGTACTGGCTTGAACGAGAAATAGCTCAATGGGCCCACAGACGGGGATCGATCCTTGACCGACCGCGCATCAGGCGAGCGCATTACCACTGGGCTACGTGCCGCCGAACCCTAAACAGGTGACTCATGAACTGTGAAGCGGATGTTTACGATTTTGGTCAATATCTCGTGTTGCTCATCCTAATTGTCTGATCGTGAAATATGTCAATATGTCACTGATAGTTTGATATATACTTGTTGTACAGCATGTCACTACTCGTTTTGTACCGATTATCGTTCTACGTGATATTCAAAGTCTTATCAGTAAATTCGATCTTTGTTTTTACGGTAACAAATAGTAAATATTTAGAACCATGACAACTAGCTAGTAACCTACCCGGCATATATCTGTGTTGTTAAACCCCTCGACCAACAGACAGAAGCGACACCCGAATTAAAGATACAAAATCTCAGATCTATATTTCCATCATACACGCCATGCCAATAGTTTTGATTCTGTTGGCACTAATATGTGGTATTATATACTTCAGATTATGGAAGTATATACTTTACATTATGATATTAAACTTGTTGGTTAATTTTAATGTAGGATATATAATTATAAAATTCTAGAATCTGTCAAAATATTAAAAGATAAATAATAATACTAAAATCTAAAAACAAGTACTTTATTTCAAATAGGAGTGTAAGCGCTATCGATTTGCCATATTTCATCATCGTAGCTACCTACATCTCAAGTTTCAATGACTTAATTATTGCCATTATAATGTTATGTGTTTTTCCTTTTACACCCTATGGTGAAAACATAATTCGTTATTTATGACAGCATACACCGATTTAAAAACACACGAGTAGCTGTTTCTAGGCAATGACCAGGTCGACACAGCCATACCATCCAACGAAAAACAACAACAACAACAACAACAACAACAAAAACCGCGATCGAAATTGATTGCTCTGTGACCTCTAAATGAACCTAAAAATGATCAAGCTGTGACGCAGAAATTAACTGCAAGCGCAAGGGTAAAAACGTTTAATTGGAAAGACGTTTGAATGTATTGTAATCCTGTTTTGTGAGGATATATAACAAATAAAATATTACATTAGTGTCAGGTAGATACCATTTACTTTACAACTTATTGTTTACAAACGTGCTCAACTCGATTTCGCTCGTTTGGTATGTTTTAAAGCAAGACTTACCAAATAGATGGTATCTCATGTAGTATTATCTATGTACATGTATATATGCTTAGATATACAGCCATCTGGCAGCATTTCAATAATTGTAATACTTGCTTCTGTTGTTTTATTTATACCATACAGAGCTGTAAGAACAATATTTGGAGGGGGTGAGCACAATCTCTAGTGGAGGGCACAGTCTTTAGTGGAGGGGGGGGGGGGGTGACACAAGGCAGTTTGTAATATTATTTATATAGAGAAGGAAAAAAACCCACGTTCATTTTTGTCCAAGTGCATGCTCAGAATATTTGGCGTTAATTAGAACTCGTACCCAGGATAGACGTACCCGAACCTTCAGTGGATATTAGTTAACTGCCACTGTAACTCGATCCCAACTAACATAGCCTTTTTAACAACTAGTGACACCCAATAGCCGATGTGTATGCTTGTACTGGGGAGTCATTAAACATTCATTCATTCATTCATTCATTCATCATTTTAAAAACTAAAATGACATAATTAAAAACATTTTCTTGTTTGGAATGTCAGTGTCTGTACATGCGACATATTTCATATTAAACTTCTGACATTTTCAAAACGTAGCTTTTGTTATAATTTATGCATATTTTTTTTAACAGAAGAGTTCAATGAATTTTAAGCAGTTTTTCAATAACAGTATAGAAAAGGGTGGTTTTCCCAGACTTTCCAGACCTAGATTTTAAAATCACGAAATACAAACAATTTCCAGGATGCGTAAGAACTAAAAAGATTAAACAAGAAAACAACAACAACAGTAACGAAAACAACACCTACATGTAGAACAAACAAACAAACAAACAAAAACAAACAAACGATCTATTTAATAGCCCACCCCTTTCCCATGCATCTGGCAATGTTCTAAATGTACATGTAGATTGTCTTTGGCGAATTTAGCGTTCAATCATTTTAAAACTGGGCAGAGGAAACATTACGTGGATGGTTAGAGAGAGGGGTATCCGTTATTGAGATGACTTCGTCCATAATGAAACACGTTCTGTTTGTTTCAGTGTCAACAGTAATGAGTTCCGAAGACACCACAGGTACGTACATAACAGATAACAGTGAACTCTCTATATGTATTTGGGAGTATCAAAATATTATTATAGCCACACGGCTTAAAGGGACTACCCTGAGTTTGTAGCCATTTTAAAAGGTTTTCAGCAAATGAAATGTTTTTACTTTATTAAAATAACTGAAATAGCCTTTACTGAAAATGAAATCATCCTTTTCTGGACAATACATTTTCCCCGCACCGCCACAAAAAGGACTGCCGCTCCCATACTAGTTTACTAAATCAAAACTAGCACAGAACAGAGCTTATTGGAATAAATATAGATGTGATCACTGTCGAAACAGTAATGATATGAGGTGGTCGTGAAAGGTCAACATATTCACATGTTCCTGCCCCACCGATGGTTCTCATTATGAGTACTGCTACCACAGCAGTGAAGTCTATGAATATCTTTAACGAACACTATTGTTATGACAGTCAGTTGTTACCTCAGCTGTTTGCGATACAGTTACCATTACTATATATAAACAAATAATAGGAATATTTATATGAAAATACTGCTATGGCCTGGGAGTTTTACATCACTATTTTGCATTAGTAAAATCAAAACTCTTTTCAATTTGATAGTAAATACTGATAGAAATCACGATTTAAAGACTGGGGGCATTTATCTTGCAGCAGCGGTTATCTCTGGACAGTATAAAAGAACACAAATATCGCCTTCTTCTGGCTCTGTTTGCTGTTTGTCCTCATAGGCGCACGAGGCTGGGGGTGGGGGGGGGGGTGGGGGGGGGGGGGAGTGTAGATCAACTACAAAATGCTGGACTGAATTCTGAAATTCGGGCAAAACGATAGAGATTTTAGGGCAAAATGAGCTGGCCTTAAACCGTTTCATTATGTTTTTCCATCATTCTACCCACAATATTAGTTGTACTCCATGTAAAAATACGTTTGCAACCATATATATCTGTTTTACAGTAATGGTAATATGTAATAGTTATACCCACACTTTACGAGGTGTATCGGTAAATATCCATACAGTTTTGGTCGTGGGGCCTCCGAGGCGAAACCGAGTAGATTTTCACGACCAAACCTGTTGGGATATTCACCGATACCCCGAGTAAGTGTGGGTATAACTGACTTGTACCCCACTTAAGGTCGAGTGAATTATTATAATAGTTATATTGCTAATAAAATCAATAACGAGTTTTAACGACTCAATAGATAGGTGTAAGGCCACTACACCATCTTCTCTCTCATTAACCAATAACAACTAACTCACTGTCTTTGACAGACAGCTCAGATAGCTGAGGTGTGTGCCCAGGACAGCGTGCTTGAAACTTAATTGGATATAAGCATGAAAATAAGTTAAAATGAAATGAAATGAATGAAATGAACTCTTTTAGAGACTGCCTATTTTAAAGGTTCTAAGGGGGCAGTAAAAAACTAAACAAACACACAAAACAAACCCCAAAACCCAGAAAAAAACTAACGAAAAAACAAAACAAGAAACCCCCAACAATCCCAAAAAACAACCCAACAATAAAAGCCCCAGAATGATTAAAAAGGTACTGGGTTTCCCAGTACCGGCTCTCACCCAGGAACTGTGGGTAGATGGGAACGCCACTACACCGACTTCTCTCTCATTCATTATCTTAGTCAGACAGTCCAAAATAGCTGAGGTGTGTGCCTGGGACAGAGTGTTTGAATCTCAACTGGATATAGATGATATAGAAAATAGCTATAAATGAAAAATTTAAATACTTTTCCATTTTGGAGGAATACTTTTTATTTTTGTATGACGTACGTAGTTAACCTGATTTTACGGGGGGGGGGGGGGGGGGGGGGATAATTGAGGGGGGGGGATGGGGGGGGGTGGGGGAGGGGAAATGCCTCAGTTAAACCAGGACCTCTGGTAGGGTAGGTACTGGGGCCTCCCAGTACCGGCTCTACCCAGGACCACTGTGGGTAGATGGAACGCCACTACACCGACTTCTCCTCATTAACCCATTATCTTAGTGTCCAAAAAGCTATTAAGGTGTTTGTCTAGTAAATATTTAATTTTGAGGAATACTTTTTATTTTCTAGTCAATTGTCTCATAAAATTAAAAAAATATGTTTGCTATTATTTTTATAAGGGAGACGAGTAAATGAGTAAAATATGGCAGTGACATGACCATCTTAACTCACACCCTGCCTATACCCTACGCCTCCGTCTCATATGACTTATGAGTATTAATATTTCTTTCTTTGACTGCCCAGCGTATGACGTACGTAGTTAATGATAATAATTAATCAATGATTGTACACTTTGGCAGGTATGTGGGAACCGGGTGGTAAAGCCTGGGGACATAAGCCCTCACAGAGAGAACAGAAATACAGACAGATATATATCTATATAAAAAAAACCTACAAAGATTACACGTTTGTGTTTGAATATTAGTTAAAGACGGACGCTTTACCACTGGCCTACGCCCCACCCCTTGAATATTAATGTCTGTATATTTAATGAGTTTCTAGTCGTCCTAATGATTGCTGTAGCTAAAACTGAATTTTTGCTCCTACTATATATATTTTTCGTACATACGAAAATATTAGGATGTAAAATCTAGTCTCGGCTTCAAGAAACGTTTAGGAAATCAGAAACACCATGTAAATTAACACACTGATATTCTAAACAAGAACGTATTTAATATGTTTATTTTATTCATTTAAAATTCTGTCGCTAGGGAAACTTATTACAACAACAGCAAACTCAGAACAGTCTCTTTAACATAGCAAGAATTTGTGTAATCTAAAATATTTATATTCATAGACGTACAGGGTTTTTGCCCGAATTAAACGAAAATGCCCGAATCTGAATAACAACAGTCATTCATATTAGCATTACTGCCAAACAGCTATACAGGGATGCAAACGAATCACTATGTCTTTTTGCATGAATTACAACTAAGTTTGAGGGTAGAATGATGGAAATACACGGTAAAAATGTCTCAGGTTAGCACATTTTGCTCGAATATCTCTATCATTTTTGCCCGAAATTGAGATTTTTCTCCAGCATTGGGGGGGGGGGGGGGGGGGGGAGAGCTGTCCCCCTGCCCCCTATCTCATACGCTTATGTCAATATTGCTAGTCTGTTCTCTAGATAATAGAAACAAAATGATAGGAAAGTACGTTGGTAGCGGTACATAGATGTTTTTAAAATTACACACCCTTATGTGTCTCGAACCAACCTTCAAACACCCTTCAAATGACCCTGATCGTAACTGAGACACGATTGTCTCGCTAACCCACAGATATTGTATCTCGAGCTAACGGTGACTGGTGAAATATATTTGAAAGATGTCACGATTTACACGTGGCATGAAATTCGACCAGTATGTATTTACCTTAGTAACTGTGTTCACAGCAACGTCAGACTAATCTATATAAGTTTATTATTGTCCATCCCAAGCCATTGCGCACTGAATTTGGACACCTGGATGACACAGAGTTAGAGGTATCCAATATCCGACATGTTTACCATAAAGCAAGGTCTGTTCTGTGTATTGTTGCTGATTTGTGGTGAGAATTACTTTACTTTACTTTACATAAAATAGAAACATTACCGTCGAAAACGGTTAAAACTCTTTGATGCTGTAAATTTCAACCTTTTATTTTGTTGTTAAAATAATAAATCATCCGAGTCTATGTGACTATTTTGAATAATTTGAGATATATCAAATCAGTGGTTTTACGTTGAAAACGTTCAATGTATAATATTCTCGAGTTTTATATTTAAAGTTTAAATTTGTTCTGAAAGAAGTAAATTACAGTCAGGGCAAAATGGCAACCTTAACAAAGGTGAGCAAAATTTCCGCCATTTATTATACACTTGTGATAAAGGCTTTTCACAAATCTCAAAATCGGCCTTGTACATGGTTAAGCGATCGGACATAAGGCTGACACCTGCATATTATAAGTTCACATCCCGGTACCCAGCACCCAACCAGAGCGATTTAAAACGACTCAATGGGTAGGTCTAAGGCCACTACACCCCCTTCTCCCCCAGTAAAAAAAAACCACACAAAACTCACTGCCCTCAAAGCGGACCTACCGCCATATACAAGTGCTTCAGTGTTACAGAACACATGCTTAAATTGTTTTTGCTTCTAAGCACGATAAAGTGTGTAAAAGAAAGAAAGATAGAAGGCTGTTTCCAGGGAGAGGACACACACGCTTCCGTAGGACAGTAGTACACTTAGTTGCATTCTGGGACAGTTTAATCCATTTTCATGTCATTTTAAAATCGAGCACAAAAAACCCAGTGGATGAAAGACCGTTCTCCAGAAAACTGAAAACAGAAGATATTCATTACATTCGTCCGTTATAATAATAATAATCGTAATAATAATTATATTCGTAATGTTAAATACTACTAACCTTAAAAAAGTGATCTGCCATTATTTCAGCTAAATACTGTGCTTCTCATCGAGCACCTCGGTGGTGTCGTGGTTCCATCAGTCATAAGGCTGGTCACCACTGGCGCGCAGCACTGTCACCAGCTGTCAACCAACAGTGGAAACCACCACTGGGTATGTCAGGTACACCCTCACTCTCTCATAATACCAATACTTAAATAACTCATTGCCCTGGATTTTCAGGCCCATATATGAGAATTGCCCAGGACAGCGGGCTTTACCTCATTGGATCGAAGCACATCATAAGGATCCATTCAAGAAGACTGCTCACTGAAGACTGACACACGCTTCAGTAGGCCACCACAACTGTTCAAAGGCCATGGTTAATGCTTTCCTGTCAGTAAAATTCGAGATTTAAAAATGTGGGTAGTAAAGGAGGTGGATACAACAAGCCCGGAAAATCTGGGTATCCACCTACATTTATAGTATCCCAATAAAATCAACTATCATAAATAAGTGTCGTGTTTATCTCGGACGACACTGTTCATCGAGCACCAATCCACCGCTGAAACCGCATGGTACCACCATCGCAGGTACATCACTAGTAAATAAGGAATACCCATATATTCAGAGAGGAAACCCGCTGTCGCCAATTCAGGCGGGATTTAGCTCAGTCGTCGATTAGCACCTCAGTGGATCCATTCTACATTGTTTTTCGCACAGACAGAATCAGTGCATACCACTGGTCAAAGGCCATACCAGTGCTGTCCTGCACTGGCTGGAAAGAGAAATAGCTACGTCCCCTGCTGCATGAGGAAAATGTAAAACGTTTCTTCGGATGACTACGAAGCTCAGGATTACCAAATGTTTGACTTGGTGTGCCGATTCGTTAATGCTAGGCTCAGACTGTCAAGTGTCACGTTAAACAAAACAACCTCGCCGGTCTTACACTTTACGTTCGGCTAGTTCCAGTTAAATTACAACGCTACTGGACGAGTTTGGCCTATCAGTCGTGACAGTTGATAGTCTGAGCCTAGTGGCCAACACCTCATCCGCTGAACAGTAGACTTGCAATATATAAAAACCCCACAATCGTACGTGATATCAAAAATAACATGTATGTAAATAATAAAATGGGAAGAAAGTAATGAAAGATGCATTCTCACAATGGAACATTCGGAAAATACTAAATGTATTTATTTGTGAAAAATAGTCTATAATTTACATTAATCCGACATTTATTTTCACAAAAAATTGTAATGTTTAAAAAAAGAAGAAGGATAGTTTACCAATAAAACATTCGGACCGGAAGGAAGCATCGTCCATATACTTCGCATTCACTTGATGTGCGATTTTTCGTAATTCTAGTACTCAGACATTCAACTGCCACGACTACGTTGGCCAACCTATTCGCTTTCGTTAATATTGTAATTTCTCTAAATTCCAACTTACGATGGCTGCGTATGATAAACGTAAGAGCTCTCAGTAGAAACTTTTTAGTCGTAAAAGTACATGACAGCAAAAAGTTGGCCATACTGTGTCGTGGCAATTGAACAGTTAAAGTTAGGCATTAGACTGATCTTCATTTCTTGACAGATCCATTTGGTTTTCTCATTACCACCAAATGGCTCCAGACATGGCGTTGAAAGATCGCAGTTTCTTTTATACCAGTTTGTAGGAAAGTGGCAAAAACGAGAATTGTCCTGCTACAGCCACTGAAGATGTACAATCCTAATAACGCGCAACAGGGTTCTTCTCTACCACTCTCTGGACGCCTGCCTTTTCATGAATAAAATGTCACTCGGTGGACCCCCCCCCCTCCGTCCTAACCAGTGATCCACGACTCATATGGCATATACGATTCGTGTGTGCTGCCCTGTCTGTGGGAACTGTCACGATAAAATTCTCTTGGTCGCTAATGGACGACTTTTATCGATTGTAGTCTAAGTGGCGGCAGCAACGACTGGACCCTTCTCTCTCTCTCTCTCGTGACAGTTGATAGTCTGAGCCTAGCTCTCTCTCAGCACCCCCCCCTCCCCCCCTTATTGGATTTTGCTCTAATATAAATCTATAAAATAGTAGTATATCAAAAATTACTTGTATATAAAATTAATAAAAATTGAAGAAAAAAATGAATAAGGATATGAACAATACATGTACAACAGTCTGACCGTTCTGTGTAACTTTTCTGTTCATGTAATTCAAGGTACATGAATATACTTTATAATTCACAAAAAAAGTTAAAAATAGGATTTAAAAAAGAAGAAAAAGGATATTAACAATAAAACATTCGGACCGAAAGGAAGCTCGTGGATACAAATTTCACTTGATGTGCGATTTTTCGTAATGCTAGTCTCAGACTGTCAACTGGCACGACGACGTTGGCCAACTCGACGGTTTCGTTGTAATTTCTCTAACTTCCAACTCACGACGGGTGCGCTGAGATTAACAACTAATCGGTCGTAGATGATACGATGTATGAGCTCTCAGACTAGCAACTGGGAAGTCGTAAAAGTCATGATAGCAGAAAGTTGGCCAACTGTGTCGTGGCAGTTGGCAGTTAGAGATAGGCATTAGACTGATCTTCATTTTTAGACAGATCCCTTTGGTGATTTCCTATTCCACCCAATGCTCCACGACTGGCGTATGAAAGATCGCAGTTTCTTTTGTCCTGTTTGTAGGAAAGTGCAAAAACGAAATTGTCATGCTATATTAAATAGAAGATGTACAATGTGTAACGGCAACGGGGTTCTTCTCCAATTCTCTGGAGCTTGGCTTTTATGATCAAATCCACTCGGTGGACCCCCCCCCCTCCGTCCTAACCAGTGCTCCTCGACTGATATGGCATATACCGTGGTATGTGCTGCCCTGTCTGTGGGAAAGTGCATATAAAATATCCCTTGGTGCTAATGGAAGACTTTTATCGATTGTAGTCTAAGTGGCGGCAGCGGGCTTACCTTCCCTCTCTGTCTCTGTCCCACTCTCTGTCTCTGTCTCTCTGTCTTTGTGTGTCTGTCTGTCTCTCTCTGTCTCTGTCCCACTCTCTCTCTCTCTCTCTCTCTCTCTCTCTCTCTCTCTCTCTCTCTCTCTCTCTCTCTCTCTCTCTCTCCTAAATATTGATATAAAATTTTGTTCGTAGATTAAAATGTGCTGACGTGTCCCTAAACAATAATCATTTGCCGTGACTTTCCCAAACAAGCACTAAGCTTTTGTTAAACAAACCTTTACTTTCCTTAGTCAACCATTTTAACCTTATCGTGTTAGATGTGAAATTGAACTGTTATTTTCGTCTTCCAACAAGAAAGACATTAACTACATAATGAGGAGTTAAGTAGCACGTCATATTACTGATACGGTTTAACTGGAAATTTAAAAAATAAAAACTACAATCCAGTCACGCGTTTTCTTTTTAAGAAATGGCGTGTTTAACGCATATTTGCTCGACGAATCTCAAGACCTCCACAGTATCTACAATAAAATATCAGATTAGTAGTAGGTTACAGGCTGTGCGAAATTTGTCAGTCGACAAATACAATATACGCCTGACAATAAAGAAGAAAAAAGAAAAGTAAAAAAAGGTTCAGGTAATTGGAAGTCATCCGGTTTCTTTTTACTGTTTTTACAAACAATAAAATGGCGTGTTTATCTCTAAATAACTCCAATATCTATAATAAAAGAACAAGTTATTATTGGTTTACAGATTGGGTAGTCCAAAATAATATATATATATACACACCTCACAATAAACAAAACGAAAATGATCCAAGTAGATGGGATAAAATACTTAAAGGGACATACCCTAGTTTTTAAACATTAAGGCATATTTTAAACTTGTTTTTAACTGAAATCATACTTTACTTAGATTTTATGGTTTAGATTATCACTTTCCGTACATTCAAAGTGCTTTTTGTCATCCTGGTGTTTTTAATATCACAAAATGCATTTCTCATATTTTTAAAAACGCACGTGCGTCTGAGAATTAACAGTTATGGAGTCGAGTTTTAGTCTATTTTTAGAGGGTATTTCACCATTTCAAAGTCACAGACTCATGTTTCACTCAGTTGTAACTTTATCCAAATGTGTTATAGGTCTGTAGATTAAGTAAACTTAGTGTTAATTTTCACGGGTTGAAACTAGGGTCTGTCCCTTTAAAGTCTAGAAAAGTTTGTTCTCAACCACAAAGTGACACATGAATTGGTGGCAAATCACGTTCACAATTATGTTGTTGCTGTACCGACCCGCTACTAATTGGAAGGATCGTGTGATAAAATACAAAGTGAATTTTTAAAGGCAGTTTACCGAGAAAAAAAAAGAACAAAGGAACATTTGCTGGGCGACACCTTGACCTTTTTAAGAAAGAAAGAAAGAAAGACATGTTCTATTTAACGACGCACTTAACACATTGTATTTACGGTTATATGGTCTACTATTTCCGATTAGCAGGAAGAATCTTTTATATGCACCATCCACAGACAGGGTAGTACATACCACGACCTTTGATATACCAGTCGTGGTGCACTGGCTGGAACGAGAAATAGCCCAATGGGCCCACCGACGGAGATCGATCCCACACCGACCGCGCATCGAACGAACGCTGTACCACTTGGCTACGTCCCGCCCCTTGACGGGATCGGAATCGAGACACAGGTGCAACGTAAATGGCGAAAGAACTGTGGGGAAACGCATGGACAAATGATGGTGGATCTGTTGATAAGCAGAGTTGGCATTGGAATACTAAATAAGCTTGTTCTGATTAAAAATATTTCTCAACTGAGAGCCAGAGCTTGATTTCCGTAAACTGACTATGAGAAGGGAAACCAGTACGTCTGAACTGCACCACTTGGCTACGTCCCGCCCCTTGACGTTTTTAAAGTTAATTTTTTATTTATTTATGGACACAAAAAGCGCACATTGATTTATTAAATTGTTATTATACTTCAGACTACATGTATATGTTTGAATATTATATGTGTCTACTTCCAATTCCTTTGATTAAAAAATAGTTACATGCTAGTATTTCCATATATGCCAAACGATTACAATTGTTTTATGCTTTAGATTACATTATTGCATGCAATAATTTGCATATGTCAAATGATTGCTAATAGTTTATAATTCAAGACAGCATGTATATGCTTGAATATCCTTTGTATACTAATAAGCATCAGTTGCGTTACTGTTACTATCATGGCGACATAATAACATAGTGGCATTGTGACGGAACATGCTCTTATCTTTTCGCCTGTGGCGATGTTAATTGTTTTAGAGGGCCGTGTGCAGCTTGGTTACGTAATACCCCCTCGCGACGGTGGTAGTCCTGCGTCCCAATATGCACTTAGACCAGTTGGGCACAGTGGTTACGTAATACCTCTGGTACGACGACGACGGTCTGTCTGGCCATCTAAGAAAATATACCGTCTCTGGGAGTTGTGGAAATAGCACATGATAGGTGAGGTACCGCGTTGTGCCCCCAGGCGATACTCTCTGTCTCCGGACTAGTCTGCGATTTTTGAATAAATAGATAGGATTTTAGATATATCGAGGAGAAACATTGGAAGTATCCAGGGGAACGGACTTTGTCCAACTGAACGAACTATATTAGTTCAGACCGGACTTGGTAACTATATATTTCTGCTCTGTTGTATAACCTTGATGTGATTGATGTGACTTTAAATATTCTAATACTGTATTATACCAATATTCTTTAGATAGTGTCTCCGGTAATCTGACGAAGTAAATGGTAGGCTTCACGGTTCTAATATTTTTATACGAGTATTTTGGTAAGATAAAGCTTAGCCGGTTATCCTAGAGGACCTAGGTAAACTGTAGGTTATTGTCTTTATTGTGATATGTACCAGTATTAATTCTGTATTACAAGGTTACTGAATGAGTATTTAAGGGTTAATTAAAAATTAACCAGTTAGGAATAGAGTTGTAATTCCTTTATTAATTAAGTTCCCCTGGCAGCGTTTCTCAAAGTATCACGGTGAAGTGATTAGAATATTGTGTAAACTAGACACCTAGTGATTAACTAATTAAGTGATTAGCTCTGGGTTTTTATTAGTATACTGCGACAAGTACATTTGTCAGTGTTAGAGATAATACAGATTCCAAAGTGTATTGTGTTTTGTTGTGTTTTCTAGTGAACTAAACGTGCTACATATATATATATATATTTATATCAGATCTTATCTCTGATCACTGCTAGAGCCAGGCCACTCGGGTAGTAGCCTGCCCGATACAGAGAGATCTAATAGATATACAGTTAGGAGAGATATTTGGATAATCGTGTTTTATTCAGTTACGGGTATTATCAGGATCCCCGTGACAGGCATGTTATAATTTCCATTTATTACCTCAGCGCTCACTCATATCAGGGGAAATATTTTCCACATTTTCTCAGTGAGAAATATTCTGCATTGATCTAACGAACAATACTATTGGACAATTTAACCAATGACTTTGTCGGTACTAAATATAACCGTCATCACGATTTGACAAACACAAAATGACGTCATGTAGTTTAAAGAGTTTTCATTTACGGCTCTCTGTTTTTGGTTTCAAATTTATAACAAAATGTCATTTTAATGCAATTCATTATAGATTTTGTACCAGAGTAAAGAGAACTTGTGTTTTCTTTAAAATTATCTATGAACGTGATTAAATTACAAAGTTATAGTAATTCTCAGAACAGTGCGTAAAGTGGTTTAGGACACATCGTTTCTATACAGGTTGTCCTTCGTGCAGGTGCGTGGAAAATAAAGGTTTTTAGAGAAAAAATAGCTGAGGTAATAAATAGAATAACAAACTCGGTACTAGTTATTATCAAATGTAGTGTCATCGTGAAAAATTTTCATTTATCACTCGCTAAAGCTCGTGACAACTGAAAATTATTTCACGAGGGACATACATTTGATAATAACTGGTAACTCGTTTATTATCCTCTGTGTATGTTAATGATTACAATTGTTTAATATACTTTATTATATTTATAGCAGAGACAACTACAGGTAACCTAAACAACCTTTACACCTTTTGTTCTGTATCTATAAAGAGTTTATGCTAAATCGTTAGCTGAGTTGCCTGCTTATTGTTAACATATTTTCTGTTTATTAACACCGGGCTGTTAGAAAACAGGGGCAGGGACTGCGTTTAAACGATCAAGGATGACGCATTTGTCCCTAAAACTGAGGTAAAATGGAGGAGTGGGGAGTGGATTTGTTTTGTTTTACTGCTATATACACTAATAATTGTTTGTTTTTTGTTTTGTTTAACGACACCACTAAAGCTCATTGATTTATTAATAATCGGTAATTGGATGTCAAACATTTGGTAATTTTGACATATAGTCTTAGAGAGGAAACCCGCTACATTTTTTTCCATTAGTAGCAATGGATCTTTTATATGCACTTTGTCACAGACAGGATAGTATATACCACGGCCTTTGATATACCAATCGTGGTGCACTGGCGGGAACGAGAAATAGCCCTATGGGCCCATCGACAGGGATCGATCCCAAACCGACCGCGCATCAAGCGAGCGCTTTACCACTGGGCTACTTCCCAGCCCCCACACTAGCCCCCATATTAATGATTGATTCTGGAACTTTGTGGCACTTTATAGAAATCCAGTGGATCACTGTTGTGCTTTAGTGGTCCATTAACTTGATGTGCTTTTGTAGTTTACTAAATCACTCGTGTAAAGAAATAAGGGAACACATAATAAATTGTAACAGCAAATATTGACTATTGACTACACAGTACAAGGAAGTTAACATTATTACAGACAGGCAATCCCACTGTACTGACATTCAATACCACATTATGGTTATATAATTTATTGAGATATAACTACTCTATATTCCGTCCCATCCTCCTATAGAAATGTGGTTTCCTTTTTGCAAATAATTTCGGTTTGGTTTGATGTAAGAAGAAAAGTAAAAGTGTTTTGGAAATAACAAAAACCCATCATTCTTGTGTTTAATTAAAAAAATATTCGGTTTATAAATAAATAAAGCTGTAATACAAACTATAGTAAGAAAACGACGCTTATGGCGTTATGGTCGCCATTTTGTTTCATGGACTGGTATTGTCTTGCTATATCAGATCACTGTTGATTATTTTCTTACTGTAGTGAAATTAATCAAATTAATAGAGTTATCTTGCATCCATAAAACCAAAATGGCGACCATAACGCTGTAAGCGTCCTTTTCTTACTTGGGAATGTATAATATTACAGTTTTATTTATTTTTGAACTGAATATTTATTTTTAATTGCACACAAAAAAAAAAAAAAAAATTATATTTCCAAAATACTTTTACTTTTCTTCTTATGTCAAACCAATCCGAAATTATTTACCAAAAACATTTCTATAGTAGAATGGGACGGGCTAAACAGTGAATTAAGGTTGGTCATCGGCCTCGGTGGTGTCGTGGTTAAGCCATCGGACATAAGGCTGGTAGGTACTGAGTTTGCAACCCGGTGTAGCATTTAAATTTTACTCCCCAAGAATATGCACTTCACAGTCATTATTATACGTATAATTTGCACTCCCCCACTCTCCTTGAATTATTTGCACTCACCTAGTTATTATTATAATACATATAATATGCACTCTCCACAACTATATTTAAATACTGAATACATTACTGTTAATGTACTTTATTAGCGTGCCTATATCCTAAAGAGGCTCAGGCACATCTCACGTCCAGTCTCTGGCAAGGCCAGTGGCTGAGCATCGGACAGAAGGTATTTAATTAATAGGGACAATTTAGACTTTATACTAAAATGGCATGGCTTAATTCAGAAGGCGTGTCGAAAAATTATGAATATGACAACTAATTCCTAGTATTATAAATACATTTTCGACGGGCGGTCCAAATAAATATTTAATTTTATATTTTTAGCCCCAGGAAAATTAAGCGGAAAGAGTTTGGCCTTGAACCACAATTTTTTCTTTTCTTTTTTTATATGGGGGTAAAAGACAGTCCCATCGAAGACTTCAGTGTGGAGTATGGGGAAGGTGGGAGGGGGAGACTAGTCGATCCTAGCTATCCTACGGTCAAAACCGTCTACGCCTAACGCCTCCTATTGCCAGCCTTCCCACACACACCCCGCCACCCTCCCAACCGTTGTCAGCGCCGTTTCCGGTAACCATACAATATTTATCTTTATACCAACTTTTTCAAAGTGCACTGGCTATATAAACGTCAAAAACACTAAAAATATATAATTATGTGAGTGCTTAAAAACATATTATACCCTACGTGTAATGGGGGAGTGCATATTATTCAGAGGGAGTGCATATTATACACATAATATAGACTGATGGAGTGTATATTACACGTATAAGATGCACTGGGGAGTGCTTATTCTACGTGTAATGTTGACTGGGGAGTGCAAACCCAGGGGAGTGCAAATTATATGTGACACCGGTACCGGCTACCATGTGTTTTAACGACTCAATGGGTAGATGTAAATCTCGTAAGACCACTACACCGACTTCCCTCTTACTAACTACTAACAACTAATAACTAACACACTGTCCTCGACAGACAGCCCAAATAGCTGAGGTGTGTGCCCAGGACAGCGTGCTTGAACCTTAATTTAATATAAGCACAAAATATAGTTGAAATAAATATATAAGGGTGGTCTCAAATAGCTGTGTTCGATCGGGGTTTTTCCCCATCATATCGGTGATGTACTAAGAATGTAAATCCTCCCTTCCCCCACTATTTATTAATTCCAACCGCACTTGATACGTAAACATAATTATCTCTTCGGATTACTAAAAATATTTTCACGACTGATTTCTATTAAGGTGTCTCTTAATATTGTTTCTTAATTATTGATGTTAAAATTGTACTGTAGTGTCAAGGCAGTATTTAAAAATATACTTTATTAGAAAATTCAAATTCACCTATTGAGTATCGATTAAAACGTCTATAACGGATAATCGAGCAGAATAAACTCAACAAATATGAAACACGTTCATGCGTGCATACTTACATGCATTGACACACATGCAATAATATGCACAAGCATTCACACGCATATGCATTCACACATAAATACACATTTCATACATACCCCCCCCCCCCCCACACAC
>NC_054707.1:42163599-42186910 GCF_016097555.1 Gigantopelta aegis | reverse complement strand
GCATTTGTCTATTTATTCTAATGCTAACTCGATTGGTGAGGAAGAAGGAGAAAATCCGTTAGGGGTACTTCCTTATCAGTTTGAACTGTAGTACACCGACGATGATCCGACGAGCCAAATGCGGTCAGCCTATTTGCAGCACGGAGCCCGGACGTCGCCCGGTTAACAAAAACAAAGTCCGAATGTTAATGCCGATGTGTACATTGTTCATATTTGGCACAAAGATACACATGCATTTATATATACTCATCAAAAAAGAAACGCTAAAGGGTACAAATGGGTTATAACTCCGATTTTATGTTTCCTACCGGTTCATGCTTTGTGAATATAAGGTCATTGCATGTCCCAAACACATTCCCACGGTTACATTCGATAAAACGCAGCTACTGTACAATAAAGTTCCAAAATGTGAATATTCGCAAAAACGCAGCCACGTGCAAACCATGTCATCACTGCACGTGCGTTGTCTGCACGTGCAACATGAACACCGACAGTATAAAAGTGCAGGGTGTTCGCTTGCCTGGCCTCTGTATCTGGCCGACAGTTGACAATCCAGGACATGCCACGTCTCAGTGAACCGCAGAGAAACAATGCCATCGGCCGACTAGACGCAGGCGAATCCAGAACGGCCGTTGCCAGGGCATTCCATGTGTCCCCAAGCACCATCTCCAGACTGTGGGACCGTTACCAGCAACATGGATCAACACGTGACCTCCCTAGATCCGGTCGACCACGGGTCACTACCCCCGGGCAGGACCGCTACATCCGGGTACGCCACCTTCGGGAACGATTGACTACTGCCACCTCCACAGCCGCAGCAATACCAGGTTTGCGCAGGATATCCGACCAGACCGTACGGAACCGCCTACGTGAGGTAGGAATTCGTGCCAGACGTCCAGTTCGAGGTGTCATCTTAACACCACAACACCGTCGACTCCGACTGCAGTGGTGCCAGATTCATCGACAATGGCCTCAACTGCGATGGAGACAGGTGTGGTTCAGTGACGAGTCCCGATTTCTGCTCCGACGTCATGATGGAAGATGTCGCGTGTATAGGCGTCGTGGTGAACGTTATGCGGCAAACTGCGTGCAGGAAGTGGACAGATTCGGCGGGGGTAGTGTCATGGTGTGGGCAGCCATCTCACACACTGGCAGAACTGACCTGGTCCACGTGCAGGGCAACCTGAATGCACAGGGCTACACTGACCAGATCCTCCGGCCACACATCGTTCCAGTTATGGCCAACGCCAACGCAGTGTTCCAACATGACAACGCCAGGCCTCACACAGCACGTCTCACAACGGCTTTCCTACAGAACAACAACATTAATGTCCTTCCTTGGCCATCGATATCACCGGATTTGAACCCAATTGAGCATCTATGGGACGAGTTGGACCGACGCCTCCGACAGCGACAACCACAGCCCCAGACCCTGCCCGAGCTGGCAGCAGCCTTGCAGGCCGAGTGGGCCACCATCCCCCGGGACGTCATCCGTACTCTGGTTGCTTCAATGGGCAGGCGGTGCCAGGCAGTTGTCAACACACGCGGAGGCCACACCCGGTATTGACTCCAGATGACCTTGACCTTGGTGGTGTGTCCTATCACTTACTCACAATGGACTAGAGTGAATTGTGAACAATCCTGCAACATTTGGTAATTATCGGACTCACCATTCAATAATTAAATCAATTCTCCAAATGTTACGACAATGTGGTTTTGCGTTTCTTCTTTTGAAGAGTATATGTTAAAAAAAAAAAAAGGTAGAAAAAATACGAATTAATATTAGCTGATGACTGGATAGCATTTAAATAATTAATGTATTGCAATTATTATTAAAAACAACAAATACACGTACATACATTAAATATGTTTTAACCCCCCCCCCCCCCCCCCCCCCCCCCCCCATCATTAAATATATTAAACAAGGCGCATTCATCGTCAATCTATCATTACTTGGTTACAGACATCTACGATTGGTACGTTTCGTTTACAAAATATGAAAATAGAAGATTTTATTGTTCGAAGTTAATCATTTAATTGGTTAACTAAAGGCTTATTTGCAAAAGTAATACATGTCTACAGATTTCGCAGACATCGGTAGCTCGGACAGCATGTGACACAGTCGGCTCACTACGAGACCAAGGAATCTAAGTGGTTGTGTGTGTACTGCCAATATCTGTGATAATCTGTGATTATGTAATGTCGTTGTAAAGAGGTGTTTTCAGACGTCGGATGCACGTTTGTTCTTAATTTGCTCTGTCGGTGTCGGAAGGTGTGAATTCCGTTGTAATGAACATAACAACACTGATGTACGTTTGTTCCCGACAATTTGTGGTCAGATGATGTAAATGTCGCAGTAACGACGGTCGTTGTAACGAGGTCTGACTGTCACTGTATATGTTAAAACAATAAATGTAGGAAAAATATTTTTTTTAGAAAAAATTGCATTAACATTCGGTAGGCTTATCTGTTTTTGTCTTCGGGCGATGTTCGGCATATAGTTATGTACAGCCCGAACATGAAAAATGCGATGTTTGTCTAAAAAGTATTTTAAACTTTATTGTATTGATACTTCATATATATTGTAAAAGGTATACGTAGATGCCAAACAATAGTGAATTACGTTTTTGATAAATGTAGACTTTTAACAATTTGGTAATGTTATAGATGTATATATTGATATAAAACGCGAATAATGATTAGACGGGCAATAGTATTTATTCTGTAAACAGGGCAACTATCTTCAATTCAAAATGGCGGACTTCCCACGAGATCTAGGTTCTAATAGACCAAATCAATTCCTATTGCCGATAATGTTAACGTTTACTATTAAAACTAATGCAACTTTGACACGGAACTCTCTCCTTTGCTACTATGCAACCTATACCAAAAAAAGTATTTTTTAAAAGGTATCCAATTGGGTGTTTTCATATCTATCAGGATCTTCTGTGTTCTGATATGATGTGACAACATAATTGAAAGTGTTGTTCCTACAGTGCAACCTGATTTAATGTACACCTCAGGAAGCATCAGTGTTATGCAAAGTTGTATACAATGTATCATATTTAAAACAAATAATAAATAAAAATACTGCTCCTGAAGATACATACTATGGGTTGGTAGTGTATGCTTAGTTGTATATGTAGTGTGTGCATGCATAGTCAGAGTCTTTCATTTCCAATAAATAATTCCCTTAAAACTCATGTATTGCAGTGACCCTGTGTTTTGAAAGACTTTAATGGGCATATGATAAGAACTTCACTTGAAAAAAAACATATTACATGTGACATCTGAAATGAACACCACTGCATTCACAAACAGTAGTAGTAAATTAAGGTGGTACACATCATGGTGGGGAAAACACCTGAGGTATGAAATATGCTTAGTCTAGTCAATGAATTGAACATTTTCAAACCCACCAGCCTACTTGTTTTTCATATATGTATTATTAAATCCACTGACAGCTACCAATATGTCTGTTGATATCTTATTAATAATCTCCAGTGATTGGTGTTTACAGACATGTAGCATATCTAAAGCTATCATTAGGTGTTTACAGGTTTTTTATTATTTGTCATAAGGCAAGCACATTCAAGGCATTAGAACTGTGCGAAAGTCAATTTTCTTTAATTGTTTTCTGTTTTAACTGAATATATTATTTATATTGTATGCATTACTACAATCTGTAATGTAACAAAACATTTACATAGTAATATTGGAAAATATAGCTTTACAAGTCTGGGCCCATATTTTCGAAGCAATCTTAGTCTACGAAATCGTAAAATTATCGTAAGCTATGACGTCACTATGGCGTGTGCTGTAGTGACGTCACACCCTACGATGGTTTCACGATTTCGTAGCGCTAAGATAGCTTCGAAAATATGGTCCCTGGTAATAATGGAAGATAATATTAACACACTCCTAGGTCAAAATTGTTCTTGTACCTGGTATATACTTCAAATACCCTTTACTATAGAAAACTCACTGAATATATGGACACGATTTAATGAACAGACCTAAAGCTATCATTACCAAGCTTATATGTGTGTACAAATAAAGAAACGAATGCAAAATGGCTACACAGAACCCACTTCTGTATATTTTAATGGTTTTGCCAAACTCACAAAAACAATTGTAAAAAATTCCATATTTGCCTAAAACATAATTAACCAACCTATAAAAGTAAATTAAAATTACAGCAGAAATCAGGTTCTTTAAATATAGTCATACACATTGTTAATGGAGATCTAAGAGATTAACCTAATATCAGCTAACATTATTTTTTAAATAAAAATAAATTATTACTAACAGCTTATTTCGTCTTGCCTTAACTTGTCCTAAATAAGATTAGTATTATATGACATGCCCATCACCTTGGATAAATAAGCTTTAAAATATTTTAAGTAAAAATATCAATCTAATTAAAATTAGCACCACTATTATATGTGGATCTAACAACAGCCAGTTGGTGCTCATGTCCAGTTGACCTTTCATTCGACCAGTCAAAACCTTACTTGCAAAATCGTGCCAGTGATTTAAAAAGAATTTGAAAACATTCGGGATTATGCCGAGGGTATAGAAATGATTCGGGTGAATTACGAAATATGCCGGAAACTAATTTCAATATAAAATTTTATATAAAATTCGTTTCAAGACGGAAAAAACACCTGTGATGGTATAGCCATAAAATCAGTTTATACTAGTATACAATCCAGAGTTTATCACTGCACTCCCCCACTGTTTTTTTAATGTTGAAATAGACCAACAAGTTCGCCTATTACATAAATAGTCTCGCCCGATATTTTTAGAATTTGTATGCTCCCGAATAACGCTATAAACGGCGAAGTGTAATTAGTCGATATTTGAATTGTTATTTATAGATGAAATGTCACCTGGGGTTCGACCGAACCCCCCGTGAAATCGCTTTTTTATAATTTAATATATCAGACATTATTATATTTACTCAACATAGAAATATATGACCAATATCTCTGCAATCTATTTAGGAACCCCCCTTTTCAAAATCCTATGTACGCCCATGAACACACCTAGAACTTTGACACGGAACACTCTTCTTTGATACTATGCAACCTCTAGAGTGTGTGACCAAAGCTTTTCAACAGTGTAGCTTATCAAAACCAATTACCAAAGTCAAACTGACAGTATATACAAGTCATGCGTATGTATGTGTGTGTGTATGTGTGTGTGTATGTGTGTGTGTGTGTGTATGATTTTATAAAATGTAATACAGATAAAAAAAGGTTTGATTGGGTGGAGAATGGACCGCGTGCCCCCCCCCCCCCCCCATCGTTACGTCACTGCTTGCTGTAGTTAAGACCCTAGATGATTTAAAAGAAATTCATTATACAAACGATTTCACGTGCGAATAAATTAATTTTTTTATATTTATATAAACTAATATTAGAGCAAAGTTAATTAAAATAATCATAGTTCTTCTTTGATGTATACATAATGACTAATGTAATGAAAAAATAAGAAGAAAGAAACTATTTCTCCATAATCAAGCGATCTGTCTCCTCGGTCCTAAATTACATTTGTGCTTATCCAACCATTATAAAACATTTTGTAATACATAAAGGTAATCCGTTTTGAAAATAGTGCCATTGGTTTTTATGCTAATCAGTCATTGTGCTAATGATAGTTTTGTTTTTAAAAAGTAAATATTTTGGTGGCATTCACTCTTGTTTTTCTTCTGGATTCTCTGTTGGCATCTGGTGAAGGCGTATTTCACAAGATATGAATTAAAAAAATATTAACCCTTTTCCCACAAATCATGGTAATACACGTGACACCCAAGGTAACACATGTGGCACCGGCACCATGGACACTTTTTTTTACTTGTCCAGATTTGTAATATCATTAGTTCATCTTATTGCAACTAGATGTCGAGACTGTTTGAATAGATGCGTTCGAGCGTTTTTGTTTTTAAATTGATGTCACATAAGTCGAAGTTAGAAGGAAAGCAATACTTTTTAGATGGGCGGGTAAAGTGGTAAAGCGTCCGCTTGATGCGCGGTCGGTCTAGGATCGATCCACGTCGGTGGACCCATTGGGCTATTTCTCGTTCCGGCTAGTGCTCCACAACTGGTGTAACAAAGGCCGTGGTATGTACTATCCTGTCTGTGGGATGGTGCATATAAAAGATCCCTTGCTGCTAATCGAAAAGAGTAGCCCATGAAGTGGCGACAGCGGGTGTCCTCTCTCGATACCTGTGTGGTCCTTAACCATATGTCGGACGTCATATAACCGTAAATAAAATGTGTTGAGTGCGTCGTTAAATAAACATTTCCTTCATTCATTCCTTTTACTTTTGACACTTTATGAACCCATAGGTAAATAATGAAGATCTAAATTGTTATAAAATATTGATTAAAGTTATAGAAACATGGCGAATTTGTCCAATAATGTCACCCAAGGACAACTTGTAAGTCAGCGAAAATTATGATGCTTCTTGTGAATTCTAATGGTTGTAGCCCTAGCAGCAAATACCCAAGGGTAGAGGAGAATGCCCTAATCTCAAGCACTTCTGCAGTTAATTTACATTGAAAATTTCTTGCTGGTAACGTGTTTAACAAGCAAATCTGAATTGAAATATCTGGCAGAATTCATCACACTTGACCATCTGATTAAAATTAGCTCTACTGGGTGTACCAGTAGATCTAACAGCATTGCGTGGACTCCCATGTCCAGGTGACATTTCATCTATAAATAACAATTTAAATATCGACCAATTACACTTCGCCGTTTATAGCGTTATTCGGGAGCATACAAATTGTAAAAATATCGGGCGAGACTATTTATGCAATAGGCGAACTTGTTAGTCTATTTCAACATTGAAAAAAACAGGGGAAAAGTGCAGTAATAAACTGGATTGTATACTAATAAAAACAGATTTTATAGCTATACCATCACGGTTTTTTCCCGTCTTAAACTAATTTTATATAAAATGTTATATTGCAATTAGTTTCCAGCATACTTCGTAATTCACCTGAATCATTTCGTATACCCTCGGCATAATCCCGAATGTTTTCAAATTCTTTTCAAATCACTGGCATGATTTTGCAAGTAAAGTTTTGATTGGTCGAATGAAAGGTCAACTGGACATGTACTGCTGTTTTAATTAGATTGCACAAACATAAAAAAAATATTGAAGTCGCATGTCTCGGGAAGCAACATAAAGAAGCTAGGTTTTTATATACTCTGTATAAGATATGTTGGATTCAGCATTGGCAGGTAATCTGGAAACTAAATGGTTGGGTGAACCTCCGTGGATTTCCCTTGAGGATACAGGACTAATTGATGTTTAGTGAATGTGTATGTGCTATGCTGTCTTATGGGAAAGTACCTATAAAGGATCCTTTGCTGCTAATGAAAAACACCCCCCCCCCCCCCCCCCCCCAAAAAAAAAAAAAAAAAACCCAAACAAAAACAAACCCAAGCTAACTTTTGATCAACTAAGTCAAAACAAACGAAATAGCTCTTCTAAATTATGATTAAAATTTATCTTCAAGAAATTACGCAACAATTTCTATTTGACTTTAATCCCACGGGACATTTGCAAATTCAATAACACCAAAACCAACCCCCTCGCCCGCTTCCGGCCCAGGTCGGGATCCGTGTGCTCCCTTGCACATGCCATCGAAAGCGATCCCTCCTTCTCCCAACCCTTTCCTGTTCTTGAGAAAGGAGCCAGTGAGAGCCGACATCTGTGCGATACAACACCTTGTTCTGAATGTGCACGTTAAAGGGACATTCCTGACTTTGTTCTATTGTAAGATATTTCCGACTAATAAAATATTTCTACGATTAAACTTACATATTAAATATATTTTCTTGTTCAGAATATCAGTGTCTGTATATTCAATGTGTTTCTGGTTGGCTTAATATTTGTAAGAAGCCCAAACTGGATTTTGTCTTCAAATCATTTCGTACGTACGAAAAAATATTTTTTAGGAAATAAAATGAAAATTAACCTAGCACAACTATTAGAACGATCAGAAACACGTTTAGTATACAGCGACTAATATTCTAAACAAGAAAATATATTTAATATGTCAATTTAATCGTAGAAATATTTTATTAGTCGATAACATCTTAAAACATTGCAGCAAACTCAGGAATGTCCCTTTAATCCCTATGACCTGACCTGACCTAATGAAAAATGTACATTTCAAAATTATCACGTCTTGAGGTCAAACAACCAATGATTAATAAATCAAGGTCCTCTATTTGTGTCACTCGCATGAAGCGCGGTCAGTCCTTGAGTCGATCCCCGTCGGTCGGCCCTTTGCGCTATTTCTCGTTCCAGCCAATGTATCACGACTGGTATCCCAAAGGCCCTGATATGTGCTATCCTGTCTGTGGAATGGTGCATATAAAAAAAATCCTTTACTCCAAATGGAAGAAGTGTTTTATTTAACGACGCACTCAACACATTTTATTTACGGTTATATGGCGTCAGACATATGGTTCAGGACCACACAGATTTTGAGAAGAAACCCGCTGTCGCCACTACATGGGCTACTCTTCCGATTGGCAGCAAGGGATCTTTTATTTGCGCTTCCCACAGGCAGGATAGCACAAACCATGGCCTTTGATGAACCAGTTATGGATCACTGGTCGGTGCAAGTGGTTTACACCTACCCATTGAGCCTTGCGGAGCACTCACTCAGGGTTTGGAGTCGGTATCTGGATTAAAAATCCCATGCCTCGACTGGGATCCGAACCCAGTACCTACCAGCCTGTAGACCGATGGCCTGCCACGACGCCACCGAGGCCGGTTTACTCCAAATGGAGAAAATGTAGCAGGTTTCCTCACTAATTACCAAATGTTTAACATCCAATAGCCAATGATTCATAAATTAATGTGTTCTAGCGGTGTCTTTAAACAAACAAATATTTTTTCTAGTGGTGTCACGAAATAAAACAAACAGTTACTTTTCACTGGAGCACATTCATTAATTAATCATCGGCTATTGGATGTCAAACATTTGGAATTGTGACAAATAGTCATATATAGATATACAGTTGAATATATATATATATATATATATATATGGAAATAAATTAAGCAACACCCGTATTTGCTCAGACTGAGCAACTTTAATGAACTGGTGCATGAAATGTGTCAAAGATTTCCATACCATATGAAATTTTCAGTGAACAGAAAGGGATGGGGAGAAACATAGCCAATAATACCATGACATAATGTGGTTATTTGAAGATGGTACAGATTTGGAAAATGACTTCATTTCATTCAAAAACATTACGAATTTCACTTTTATTGCACAAACTTAACTGTCAGTACCATGCACACATCTGGTTCACGGAATTGAAGAATAATGTCTGGCAAGTCCAAATATTGACTTTCTATCAGTATCTCGTGTAACCTCCCTGCACACGAACAACTGCTTCAAGACGCCTCCTCATTCCTTGGATCAATCTCTGGATTTGATTTTGAGGAATCCTGTTCCAGTCCTCATGCTAAGCAGCAGTCAATTCATTGAGAGTCTGGACCGGTGAGCCTCTCTGTCGAACATGGCGGCCTAAAATGTCCCACAGATGCTCAATGGGATTGAGATCTGGACTCATGGCTGGCCATGGAATGGTCTCAACAGCATTCTATTGCAAGAACTGGGTGACAGCACGTGCTCTGTGAGGCTTGGCATTGTCATCCATGAAGATGGGTCTTGTGGCTAGTGGTTGATTATCAAAATGGGGGACAACAGCTCTCTCAAGGATCTCCTGTTGATACCGAGGCCCATTAAGGTTACCACGAATAGTGATGAGGTCCATCTTGTAACCCAAGGAAATGCATCCCCATACCATGACTGACCCTCCACCAAAGGGAACCGTCTCCTAGATATTGCGAGGAACCATGGCTGTGTTCCTTTGTCTCCAGACACGTGTACGACCATCCACCATATGCAATAAGAAACGACTCTCATAGGAAAAGTGACCCTCCGCCATGATGTAATGTTCCAGCGAACACGTTGATTACACCAGGCATGTCGTGCTGCTTTGTGGTCTGGAGACAGTTTTATACGCTTGATGGGTCTTCTGGCCCTGTATCCTGCTGCTTTCAGCCGATTCCTGACAGTCCTGTAGGAAATGGCTCTCCCTGGTAACCACTGTTGTTTTAAAGATGTGCTTGAGTCCCATGAACGGCGCCTAACAAGTCTCAACAATGCTCTATCCTCTCTTATTGTTGTCTTACGGGGTCTGCCAGGTCTTGGACGATCTTTAACATCATTGGTAGCCCTGTGTTTGTTCAACAGTTTTGAAATGATGGAAATATTGCGCCCAAGTTGACATCCAATTTGTCTGAGGGACATTCTTGCATTTGTCATGCCAAAAATGTGCCACCTTGTAGCCTCTGAAGATTTACGACGTGCCACGACAATTATGGTACTGGATATTCAATGCAACTTGACATGAGAGTGTGTGACGTGTAATCATTACAAACTTGATTTCAACACTGTTGAGTTTATGACATTTCACGTGCATTGTTCGTCGTTGCACGTGCATTGAATATCTCCACGAAAGTCATGCTATTCATCAAGATGCCACATGTCAATAAATCATTCAGGAAAATGCTCTGTTTTCTTAATTCACAGAATTATAGGTCTATGAATTGGGCGTTGCTTAATTTATTTCCATATGTACATATATATATACATATATATATATATATATATATATATATATATATATATATATATATATATATATATATATATATATATATATATATATATAGACACACACACACACACACACACACTCTTCACAAAAAGTAGGGAATCCTGAAATATTAATGTTAATATCAACTATTAGACCGAACATATGTTTTGACCACAAACATCCTAGTAAAGAACGTTCAGGTCTGTTTATTAACACACCAAAACACATTCCATAGTTTGCACGTGCATCACGCAGTTGCCCTGTACACGTGCGTGGGGTGTCATTCTCGATTTTGACAATTTCCAGGAAGGTCGATTAATCACTGTGGAACATTATTTCTGTCAATCATTTTCATTCTGCTGATCATACAGTTGTTATTGTTTTGTTTTTAGTCATTTTTATTGTTTGAATTTGCGATGCGAGGTATGCAACGCGATGAGCGTCTACGAGCTATTGGCATGCTGTAAACGGGTAGAAGTCAGCGTGAAGTGGCCAACACCTTCAATGTTTCGAAGTCAGAGATTAGCAGACTATGGAACAGGTACCCACAAACCCAAAATGTTGACAATCGATCCCGTTCAGCACAACATCTATCAAATGCCATGGTCAGCAATGAGCCCAGACCTTTCCCCCATTGAAGACGTCTGGGACATGATAGGGAGACGTGTGCGTCAACGTTAAAGACCGCCGTCCACGTTAGCGGACCTTGGTCAGGCGCTGCAAGAGGAGTGGAACAGACTCCCTCAAATGGTCATTGGGAAGGAAGGAAATGTTTTACTTAACGACACACTCAACACATTTTATTTACGGTTATATGGCGTCAGACATATGGTTAAGGACCACACAGATATTGAAAGAGGAAACCCGCTGTCGTCACTTCATGGGCTACTCATTTTCGATAAGCAGCATCTTTTATATGCACCATCCCACAGACAGGGTAGCACATACCACGGCCTTTGATATACCAGTCGTGGTGCAATGGCTGATGCGAGAAATAGCCCTATGGGCCCACCGACGGGTATCGACCCCACACCGACCGCGCATCGAGCGAGCGTTGTACCACTGGGCTACGTCCCGCCCCTGGCCATTGGGAGACTCAGATGAATACGCAGTATGCATCGTCGACTGAATGAATGTCTGACACATTGTGGCGGTAACACCCACTACTGATAAAAACCAGCAATTTTCAAATTTCACTTCTGACCCCAATCGTCCTTCAAGATCTTTGGTGGTCATAAAACCTACTGTAATACTGAACTACCGGTTGTAATGTTTTCCCAATTAATTCACTATTATCATATATATGTAATATGAACGACGAAATCGCATTCCCTTGTCAAATTCGTATCTCTACACAAGACAGAGTCGAAAGGATTGCTTCCATGAACCACTATCGGGTGCTAGCCCTTACGAGGACCGCCACTCTCCTAGAACATTCGTAGCTTGATGTTTCATCCCTCCTTGCACCGCCAGTACTAAACTTTCGGCTAGGTCAAACTTCGAGGTACACCCAACTTTTGATAGAGCAGTTAATAAGTTCTTTTATTGGTGATAAATGTGAGTGTGTTGTAAAAATTAAAAGCTTCATCTGGGCAAAAAAATTAAAATATATATGCAATTTTATTAATTTTCATCTGGTACCACTGTCTCAAGTAGCCATGTGCTTGAAATATGTATAGGGTAAATAAAAAACGTACATGAGCATGTCCTGCCCCACTAGTGGTACGTACCGTCATTAGCAGAACCCACAGATGTTATAACAAGTTATAAAGAACTTCTCTACCTGGACCACGTATTACGAAGCGATCTTAGCGCTAAGATAACATTAAAGGGACATTCCCGAGTTTGCTGCACTGTAAGATGATTCCGACTAATAAAATATTCTACGATTGAACTTACATATTAAATATATTTTCTTGTTTAGAATATCAGTGTCTGTATATTCAATGTGTTTCTGGTCGTCTTAATATTTGTAAGAAGCCCAAACTGGATTTTGTGTTCAAATAATTTCGTACGTACAAAAAAAACAAAAACGTTTTTAGGAAATAAAATGAAATTTAACCTAATACAAATATTAGAACGATCAGAAACACTTTTAATATACAGCCGCTAATATTGTATGCAGAAAAATATATTTGATTTGTAATTACAATCGTTAAAAAGTATCTGTTAGTCGTTAACACCTTAAACATTGCAGCAAACTCAGGAATGTCACTTTAACTACCTTATGCACTTAAAGCGATCTTAGCTCTAAGATCGCTTTGTAAAACGGGTCCCAGAAAATGTGGGTTGTTAAAATGGACATTAACATACACAAATACGCATATAGAAACAATGGGACGATCAGAAACACATTAGATACAATTCTAAACAAGAAAGCGTATCTAATACATTAATTCATGAATGCATGCTATCACAGCTATACTGATGGAGGATGAATATCATTTTATACTTCCACAATATTTTAGAAAATACCCTAGTATGTTCAAATTCATTGATTTGTGTAACAATAATAATGCGCAGGTATTAAAGGGACATTCCTGAGTTTACTGCAATTTTTAAGATGTTATCGACTAAAAGAGACTTTTTAACAATTGTAATTAGATATCAAATATATTTTTCTGCATAAATTATTAGAGGCTATATATTAAACGTGTTTCTGGTCGTTCTAATATTTGTACTGGTTTAAATTTAATTTTATTTCATTCAATTTCCTTCTTACAAATATTAAGACAACCAGAAACACATTGAATATACAGACACTGATATTCTAAACAAGAAAATATATTTAATATGAAAGTTTAATCGTAGAAATATTTTATTAGTCGGAAACATCTTACAATGCAGCAAACTCAGGAATGTCCCTTTAAGGCTCGTATAGATAGTTAAAGATACCGTAAATCCTGGAAGAGAGACTGCTTTGAATAGAAGCCTGCCTCGATTAGAGGCCGGTGTAAAAGGAACGCAGGTCCGTGGTAACCGAGGTCCTATGGACCTCGTTTCCTAGGAACAGTATTCCTATCGGACCTCCATAGCTTAGGAACCATAGTCCTACCAGGACTTTCATACTTGGTTTATTTTTAAGTCGTTTTTATCCTAGGACTTGTATTCCTACCGAACTTAAATTCCTTCTACAGCAGTGACAGAAATACTAGTCCGACACATTAGATGTCCGTTTATTATACTCTGCAATTTGCACGAGCTGCCAGAAAGACACGAGAAAAAAGTAATGTTTTGGCAGCCTTCCCTCGTAGTGTGATGGATAAGTGTACGAGTCTCTTAAGATTATTGTGGGTTCAAACCTCTATGTCAAACAAATATATTCGAGTTTGAGTATCAACTTAATTATTATTTTTTACGTCATACACTTGTGGATCAGACACGTTAGTGAATTTTTGTAATCGTCTTACATTTGTGTTAGCATATCGAAGTAGGACGAATATCTTGCTTTTTTCAAAAGCATATAATGCAGCTACAGATATAAAGTAGGTATGTCCATGTGTTAAACACGAAGAAATATACCCCCCCCCCCCCCCATCCCAAACTGGTAACTGCAAAAAACTTAACATTTGATGAACAGCAAAAGGCAATTTCTATATACACCACCATAAATTTTAATATGTTTTGTAAGTTTATATTTGACGGTAAGTCACACTCTGGTTAATTGTAATTTTCTTAAAGGGACATTCCTGAGTTTACTGCAATGTTTAAGATATTATCGACCAAAAGATACTTTTTAACGATTGTAATTACATATCAAATATATTTTTTGTTTGCATACAATATTAGTGGCTGTATATTAAACGTGTTTCTGATCGTTCTAATATTTATAGTAGGTTAAATTTCATTTTATTTCCTAAAATATTGTTTTTCGTACGTACGAAATTAAATGCAGCAAACTCAGGAATGTCCCTTTAATCTTTGTCCGATTGGACTTCCATTCCTCGGAATCCTAGTCTGTGGGACTTGTATCCCTAGGAATTTAAGTCTGTGGGACGTGCATTCCGAGGAATGTAAGTCAGTGGGACTTTTATTCCTGGTACTCCTAGTCCACAGGACTTTCAATCCTAGTATTCCTAATTCTCTGGAATTTATTTCCGATATTTTGCTTATTACATATATATGATTCCTGAAAATCCCTGAAATAAAACTTTGAAAGCTTTACTTAGCTCTAGTAGTTAGTACTAATAACTAGTACTATAATGACTTTTATTGATGAATAATTAAAAATAGCATCAAAACACTTGAAATTAATTATCACTGACTGCCTTATGGCAGTTTTGACCATAACAAGCATGAAAATTAATGAAAAATACATCGGCTATTGGGTGTCAAACTATGGTAAATGCAAATCTAAAGTGATGATCAACATCAATAATAAAAATCCAAGTTAAACAAAAACACTTTTACTCAATTTGTGCTGTATTGGCCATTCTCAAAGAGAATGTTACACCCCTGCACCACGGTGAGGTTACAGCACGCGCAGGGTAAAAAGCATAAGAGACGAGCTGGGGAAAGGGTCTCTATATTATTATACCTGGGCGTTAGGAACACCATAAGCGTTGGGGGGGGGGGGGGGGGTGTCACTCCCCCAGTGTGGGGTGGGGTGGGGGGCAATGGACACGTTGGGGCAAAATGAGCTGGCCTAAAATCTTGACCATGTATTTCCATCATTTTACTCACAATATTAGTTGTAATCATATAAAAAATGCGGATTGATTTGTTTGGAATTTTATATAGTGCTTTGGTAGTAATGCGAATATAAATATACGTTGTGTTCCAGATTCGGACATTTTCGTTTCATTCGGGCAATAAAAATCAGCCTGCCCCCACCCCTTCTCCCAAAAGCCTGAGTGCCTATTGTGACCAAAACTGTACGGTGTAAAAGTGTCATGAGTAGTTAGTCTGTTTAAAAGTATCTTTGTAAATTATGTGTGCATATTGTTGACAATATGATAATTGTTCAGGGGATACTGTTTTGTTTTAGTCGGTGTAGTAGCCCACTGAGCTGCTAAAACCCACTCTTAGTCATTGATATTTCTATTAATTGATAAACATTAATGAAAACCATTTAACATATTTTTTTTTATCGATGGTATGGTTTGTTGGGACTAAGATGTCATAGAGTCTGATATGTCATATGTTAGACCAAATTAATGTTTGAATATGACAAAGCAGGCACACGTTCAGTAAGCTATGCAGGGGGGGGGGGGGGGGGTCTAAACTGTGACAAGTAGACATTTGCTTTGAAGAGTGGTGTTTAGACCACGTCACTCCACCCCACACCCTATGTACCCTATGCTACATTATTGACAAAAAGGCACAAACTTAAAATTATATAATAACAAGGTAATTTATATAACGCAAATATCAAATTTTTATAGTTAAATTATTATTATTATTATTATCATCATCAAATACCAGTACATAATGTCTAACAGATAATATGGGCAAGTTATAATTATTTGCGAGTACTAATATGCTTCGAATTATGAAAAATGTTTTTGAGTTACTTTCAAATGTTTAAACATTTATTAGTTGGAACAACACGCAATGAATAAAGACCTTGATTCTGCTCATATAATAAGGTCAACAAAATGTGTACAAGCTCTTGCAAATGATATAAATGGAAAATATTGGAATAAACAGAAAATATTTAAATAAAGAGAGGCGCTAGTATACTAAGTTAATTAAAAAAAACAAAAAGGAAACTGTTTTTTGTTTTGTTTACATTTATAATTTAATTTTTATGTGTACGACCGGACTTAAATTTTGATTGTCCAGGAATGCAAGTCCGGCCCGGACTTGATATCCTGGCAGTTAGACTTGCATTCCTAGGTATATTAGACCTAGGACCTGCATTTCTAGGAGATTAAGTCCGGGCAGACAACTGTTCCTACGGACTTGCATTGCGTTTACACCGGGTCTCAGAGCATCACGAAAAAATAAAGGCCTATCTTGAAAGAAGCCTGCCTTCTATAAAGGCCAACGTCTGCTACTGTGGCTTTGTCAGCTTAATGGCCACACTATATTCATATAAAAATATAATATAAAAACATAGTGAGAATAACAGGAAAGAGGAAGCTACGTGTGCAAGCCTACATTAGAAGCAGTTACAACAAGGTTATGCTAGAAAAGTTTGCATGAAAAAAATACACGCCTACCTAGTATAAAGACCTGCCTTGAAAAGTGGACTTGTCTTGGAGCGACGCGAAACAAAAATAGTAGCCTTCTATCCAAGGATGTACGGTACTATGTTTCTGGGTTTTATTTATTTTTTAGTCTTGCGAATATTGATCACTATTTCCTAAAAATGAATTGCTTTACCAATATAACATAACAACTTAACCAGTTTCAGTTTGAAACCCGTCAAACATAGGATTGTTGTTGTATTAGAGCGAAAATCGTTTCAGACAGCCATTCCGTGGTTTCGGTGTACAGTTATCTCTGGCGGCAGAGAGAGATCATAACCGTCCAAATATCCGTCTAGCTCTTGAAGAGGAAAACTTCAGTGTTGAAATCACGGGACTGTGTAAACGTCCGGGTTCTTTTTAGGAGAATTCTGTATATACATTACATATACTTAAAAGCCTGTAATCAGCGGGCACCTCTCTTAAGCGGTCACTTTTGTCTATTTCCTTGTGTTACGTGACCGCTTAAGACAGATTTGGCTCTATCATATACTATCATATTATCAAACTTTCTTTATTACTGTTGCATAAGTATACTATATGCAACCGTATTATTCACTTATACTTAATGTTTAACCTATGCCATGGTTGTTGGGTGGCATATCTTATGTGTTATGGTAACTCGTGTAATGTTTTCTATTTCTTATTCGATAGTATATGTTAATAACATGAATCATTCCCCCTCTTCTATATGTAGTCGGATAGAAGTAACGTCTTAACCATGACACTTTAGAACTTTAATAAATATAAATTTTCCATCATTCTTAACCCACCCTAGTGGAAGGAAAAGTTAGTAAAAATCCATCATTTGCTCATTCCTAATATAAGTGATCTAAAGCATGTTTAAGAATTATAATCAAGTTTGTTTAATATAGCAAAAATACAGTTTAGATTGTTAACCTGATATAACTCATGCCCCGTAACAAATTATTCCTCTGCGAGTAGTAAATTCGACTACATTTCTACCACGCTCAGCTTACAACATGAACAATGGGGTTATCTTTTACAGAATGAAATTATGACTAAATAAAATTGATTTAAATAAGAGTTATTGCCCTAGTATTTCAAATCCATATAACAAGATTGGCAGAGCTATTGAATCAAAGATTTTAAAGATCGGACCCCAGTTGTTAAATACTATGGCGTATTTTCCACTTTTAGACTGACAGAAATGTTTTATTTAACGACGCACTCAACACATTTTATTTACGGTTTTATGGCATCAGACATATGGTTAAGGACCACACAGATATTGAGAGAGGAAACCCGCTGTCGCCACTTCATGTGCTACTCTTTTCGATTGGCAGCAAGGGATCTTTTATATGCACTATCCCACAGACAGGGTAGTACATACCACGGCCTTTGATATACCAGTCGTGGTGCACTGGCTGGAACCAGAAATATCCCAAAGGGCCCACCGACGGGGATCGATCCTAGACCGACCGCGCATCGAGCAAGCGCTTTACCACTGGGCAAGTCAGACATTACATAGATGTAGTGTTTAGATTATCCATTTACCGTCATACGAAGTGTTTTTGGTTTTCCGGGTGTTTCTAATACGACAAAATATATTTCTTAAAACACACGTATTTCTTAGAAGTAACAGTTGTGAAGACGAGCTATAGTCAATTTGTAAGAATAACATACTCTTTGCTTCACTCTATTCTTAACTGTATCCAAATGTGTTACATGTTTGGAGATTAACCAAACTTTCGCGGGTTTGAGATTACACACTATTAATAGATAACCATTTGTTTTGCTTTTTCCAGTACAAAACACATAGCCTTTGTCGCCGGTTACATAACAGTAATCGGAGTCTCTAAAATTATTTGATTTAGTAAAGGTGGCTCCTAGATATTTGTATTTTCGAGAGTTGTATTTCCAATATTCAAAAGTAGATTTATAACCTATAGAATGTTGATTAAAAATTAACGCTTTTGTATTATATGTTTCAAGTTGCCATTTATTACCATACTGATAATACAGTTAACGTGCTTTGTAACTCTTTTAACAACACTTTTTGCTAAAAAAGCAATATCATCAGCATGCAATATATTCCAATGTTTCGGTGAAAGTTGAAGTTAGGCAACATTCAAAGGGCAACAGTGCTTGTACATGTGTTTAGCTACAGACATGTCCGTCCCTTATTTATACCGCTTCTGTGATATAGTGTAAGTAAGAGTATCTTCCCGTAACCAACATAAGGCAGAAGTTGCATATAGATAAATTGTGTCATAAAAATCAGTTGTGTTCTGGTCAGACAGTATACTGAACCCCCTTTTACTACTTTAGTTAATACATAGGTGTTTGTACTGTATATATATATATATATATATATATATATATATATATATATATATATATATATATATATATATATAGTGACAATACACTTTAAACCAGATGATACATTTTTATTTTGAAGGGTTTTTTTTTTTCCTTTTAATGTTTTGTGAATTTCGAATTCGTAAAAATATGGAAATTTGTAATCCTCTATAATGTTGAATGGTCCCACAACTAATTATTTATAATTATAATTATGTTGCAACAGAACCGTGGCTAACCTGTGTCGTTGAAAGTGGTTAAGGAAAAGTATCAAGTCGTTATGGATAGCAAACTAAGAACTAATTAATAATGTTGATTGAGAAAGAAAAAATATGGAATGTGACCAGTACTTTAAAAGTGTAAAGTTTTTGTAATTTCAGAGCTGCCATAAGGTACATGACCTGTCTGGAAACCAGCTTGCTGTGTGCTGATCTGATGTCAAAGGGTATTGTTGCTGATCAAGCTATCACAGATCTTGGCACTGACTGCAGTTAGTGTTATATTACCCATTTACTTTTAATACAAGGAAGAAAAAACATGTTATACGTGTCACTGTGTGTGTGTGTGTGTGTGTGTGTGTGTGTGTGTGTGGTTGTCTATGTGTATGTGTGTGTATGTGTGTGGGTGCCATACTTGTTGCATTGCGTCTATATATTTGACTGTATATGTACATGCATGTGGATGTTTGTGTCACTGTCTGCGTCTGTCTGTGCGGAACCAAGGGTGAATGCTGGGAGTGATTACTCAATCTTCAGTAGGGAAGATGTAATTGGTAGCATGAGTGTTTCATTAAAGACTTCCTTTATATAATTGATGGTTGTGGAACATTTTATTTTATAAATGAACCCCCGCCAAATAAAACCTGTATGTGTGCGCGCGCATGGGCTTTTGTTGTGTTTGCGTGTACTATATAGTCCATGAACCAGGCAAAATATAACTACCAACATTGGGACTAAAAGCCACTATAGTTTTCAGTTAACCTGATGTCTAAACTATATGAAAATATCTGATGCCCATTTCAGAAGCCCAGCTAAATATAAATGGCGGCAACTTTATGAATCTATTTATCTGTATATCGGAAATTCTTCAAAGTTGATTGAATACCATCTAGTATTGCATTCTGAATAGTATAATGTATATTTTGTAGCGATGTTTTAAATATATATTTAAACAATTTGAACAAATACGAAGAAAAAACGTTTAAAAAAGAAGAAAATGAATAGTTTGGTTGCAAACGATAATTTGTTTACAAAAATAAAGTACAAATGTGGGGGTTTTAATTTTTTTCTTAATGAGTGTACCCCATAGTGTCTCATAAAAATGCCTCATGTTCGGGTAATTCAAATCCCCCCCCCCCCCCCCCCCCCCCCCCCCCCCCCACCAATACTGTGAAATTAGGCCTGCAAGATTTATCCAAGACTCATTGAGATACACATATACAGGTGTATGTATAATATATTTCCGTTTCTTATTACTTGTATTATTTCTGTGATAATGAAAATTGGCAAGAAGTTATAAAAGTAATTACCTTTTACTGTTGTCAGTGGACATGTCATAAACTAAAGCAACATTAATCAAATCCAAGATGGCGTCCATTTTTGGGGGAAAACGGAAATATTGTTTACTGGATAGCTCAAGTCATTCTAACTCACAAAAAGAAAGAAACTGTATGTAATAAAATGTCATTTATTTGTATTACAGAACTTAACAATATGGACTGAATGTTTTGCGTAATTGATATGTAGTGACATGGGTTCAAATCCTTATGATGAGGATATGCTTTCACATTGTTTTCAACCTTTTTATGCACCAATTGTAAAGTGCTAACATATTTATAATTTTGTAACTTCTGGTTTTACTATGGTGATGGAAACTGGCAAACAAACATTCATTCATTCATTCATTCATTCATTTTACCACTGTGAAGAAGAGGATAATATCTGATAAATGCTAATTTATAAACACAATTACGCATCTTCAAAAATAGTCACTATGTTCATATTTAGCTAGGTTTCTGAAATGGCCATCATATATTTTCATACAATTTAGACATCTGGCTAACTAAAAATCATAATGGCTTTTAGTCCCTGGATTTGGTAGTCGAACCTAAACATTCCACGTCTAGCTCATGGACTAATATATGTATTTGATATGCGTATTCCATATTTTAATAACTTATTTCCATATCACTAATTTCGACGAAACAGGATACTGTAAAAATGGTCTATAAGGAATTGCATTTTGAGAGTGTCTGTCACGAATACATGTTGGAACTTGAGAGAAACAACAGTTTGAAACGAGCATTAATTTGTGAGATTCAAACAATAGCGTCTCCACCAGAAACGCGTCGTTGTGTCTATGTATTTGCCAATCTAGTTAACTTGGTATTTACAAAAAATATTAATAATTCACAGAGAGCCCGTGTACTATTGATTATGTATAAATTTAAACTAATATTATAATTAATTTAGTGTAAGTTAGTTTTCCATAAAACAAATAATGCGTGCTGTGTACGTTTGGTTTAGTATTTCATTTACCTTGTGTGGACCTCTTTGTTTCAGCTGTAGCCGCAACAAGCACGTGCCAGTGTGAAAGGGATGCGTTAACAGCTGACGACCCTGCTGGTTGCAGGTATAGGGTGCTAATATTTTACGGAAGTTTTGTGACTACTAGGACAGTTTCATTACTTTTATTTATTCAGAATCTTTATTACCACCATACTTTCACCATTTTAAAAATGATGACTTTAAATCTACTTGTTCTTATCGTCACAAAAACAAAATGACTGTCACGGGGATTCTATAATTCCCGTAACTGAATAAAAGACGATTATCAAAAATCTCTCCTAACTGTATATCTATTAGATCTCTCTGTAACAGGCTGTTAAACCTAGTATGGCTCGTCTCTAGGTATGATCAGAGATACGATCTTATATAAAGTATATATTTTATAGCACGTTAGTTCTCTAGAAAACACAACAAAAACACAATACACTTTGGAATCTGTATTAATCTACGCTGACAAATGTACAGCCGTAGTAGTAATTAATAACAACAATAATAACAACCCAGAACTGATCACTTAATTAGTTAATCTCTGGGTGTCTAGTTACACAATATGCGAATCACTTCACCATTACACCACACCCACACGTGTGATAATTGAGAAACGCTTCCAGGAGAAGTTAATTAATAAAGGAATTACAACACCATTCCTAACTGGTTAATTTATAATTAACCCCTACTACTCGTTCAGTAACGTGTGATAATTTAGGAACGCTTCTTGGGGAACTTAATTAATAAAGGAATTACAGCTCTATTCCTAACGGGTTAATTTTTAATTAACCCTAACTACTCTTCAGTAATCTTGTAACACAGAATTAATACTTATCACAATAAAGACAATAACCTACAGTTTACCCAGGTCGGCTGGGATGACTGGCTAAGCTTTATATTACCAAATACACATATAATGTTAGAACAATAAGTCTACG
This sequence comes from Gigantopelta aegis, assembly GCF_016097555.1. Taxonomy (NCBI): domain Eukaryota; kingdom Metazoa; phylum Mollusca; class Gastropoda; order Neomphalida; family Peltospiridae; genus Gigantopelta; species Gigantopelta aegis. The sequence continues at coordinate 42,164,197 of NC_054707.1, read as the reverse complement.
ATTTACTTCGTCAGATGACCGAAGACACTGTCTAAAGAATATTGGTATAATACAGTATTAAAATATTTAAGTCACATCAATCACATCAAGGTTATACACAGAGCAGAAATGATATTTACCAAAGTCCAAACGGACTAACGTTCCCAGGAGCCGTCCTAAATTCGTTCTCCCAGATATCTCTAAATCCTAGCTATTTATTCCAAAATCAGAATTGGCCTGGGGGAACAAGGCGGCACCTCACGTATCATGTAATATTTCATCTCTCCTAGCGTAGGTATTATTTCTCTCTGATCGTCAGACTACTGACGCCATCGTCGCCAAAATCACGGTTGTAAAACCGCACTCGCAGAGGTATTACGTAACTACTCGCCACATGGCCTCCACAGCGGGACTAAGTGCATATTGGAATTACGTAACAAGTTGTCCACCTGGGCTACGGGCAATAAACTGCACACGGCCCTCTAACACAATTAAAATCGCCACAGGCGAAACAAATTAAGAGCATGTACCGTGACAATGACCAAGTTGATAAACCACAAACACCTGTACATTATATATAAGCACTAAAGATCGTGGGGTGTTCGAATTTGTATACAGC
>NC_054707.1:42143213-42163399 GCF_016097555.1 Gigantopelta aegis | reverse complement strand
CAAACTCAGGAATGTCCCTTTAATGTTGATGCGAAAGTCTACGATCTATAAATCACATTATATAACAAATAGCCGGAACAGTCAATGCAGCAAGCAACAGGAAATGCAAATTGAAGACGCATCCAAACAACACACACACACACACACACACACACACACACACACACACATCTGTCACACACATACAGACGCACGCGTACGCGCTATTTCGATGCTTGCCTCCCTCTACCAGTCGTCTCATCTCTCACCTCATCCAGATTAGCCGGAAAGAACTCATGATGAGAATACGAGAGAGAGAGAGAGAGAGAGAGAGAGAGAGAGAGAGAGAGAGAGAGAGAGAGAGAGAGAGAGAGAGAGAGAGGAGAGAGAGAGAGAGGGAGAGGGAGCGGAGAGAGGGAGACGGAGACGGAGAGAGGGAGACAGAGAGAGGGAGAGAGAGGCAGAGAGAGAGAGAGGGGGGAGGGAGAGAGAGAGAGAGAGAGAGAGAGAGAGAGAGAGAGAGAGAGAGAGAAGAGAGAGAAAGAGTACCCTTCTATACCACTAAGTTTTCGGACATGTCCATCCCGGGCCCGGCCTCTGGATAGTCAGTGGTCTCGTCCGGGACAGAATGAATACGAGAAGTGCCTTTTAAGAGTCATTCTAGTCGTTTGCTGATAGGCCTTTAGCATACTGTCCACTATTTCAGTATGCTGGGTGTTTTTTTTTATGGTTCCTAAAATAGATTTTGCGCACCTACTACAAATGCTTCCCATGCTGCTCATTCAAGTGGTTTCAGTTTATCTTAGAACTTGTAATCACACATGAGTTCTCGGATATCAGACACACATATATGCATGCCTTGAGTTCAACATCAGTTTTCTTTTCACAACATGTCTCTCTAAAATACTAGAAGTCACAATCGTGATCCATTGCCTTTACATTCCTCACAAGGCCATGTTTGCAGGTCTACCAATGGTCTATGTTGTACATGTATTTAGGGCCACTTTTGTATAGCGCAATGATTTATGGCATCACGGCTGTTACATATCCAGAAGAAAGACATGTTTGGTATACCCTAGCTGCAGTACTGGGAGGAGAAAAATTACCTTTATATCACCACATATTTCCACTTACTAATGATTCCATCATTAAATAAATGTACATCATGCATTAGGCATGAAGTATATGAATATACGTTTTGTTACCATTATATATCAACACAGCTTTGAGGATCACTTTACTGAAATTGACTACCTAGCTTAGACACGGGGTCATTAATATCAATACAGAAACAAACACCATGTCATGTTCTACAGTAAAAATGAGCTACGCTTGTGTTCCCAACACGGAAGACTAAAATGTTGGTACATTCTTGCAAACAGATTTCACTGCTGTAGTTCATATACAGTGTCTAAAACCAGATTCACTCGGGACCGATGAAATATGCCGGTTTAGACAGAGTGCCAGTGTAGATAGAGTTTGTCCAGAGTTGCGGTTCTTGCGACATACTGATAAAAAAACAGTATAAATAAAAGTTAAAAACCTCTTACTAACCAAACGTGTGGACTATGTGTAAGCAAAGCTAAGCAATGTTTGTTTTAGTGATTGGTATAAACATGAACGATATTTACCAATCCAATTTTCGAACTTGCTGTTGGCTGTTCGTTTTGTCTCTACCGAAATGTTGTCCTCGTAATGGTCACTTCATTTGAATATATCTGATACTGACTGTCTTCCGATGTTGAATTTCAAGGCTAAATATTTCTGTTTACACATATACTTTGATGAAATTTCACTTTATGTTCTAAGAAGGGTTCGATACGTTGCCGGGTGGTTTTTTTGTCGCTCCGCCATTGGAAATTCAGTAAGACAATGCAAAACGGAAGCTGCATTCGCTTTTATGCAGGTACCAAACAACTGATCGATATAATACAATGTAGGTATGATCACATACACATAATAATCCGATTTATCTTGCTACGTACATCCGTTACAGCAGGTGTGGTACATTGTTTATTAAGCCACCAAAACGGCGCGATTATTTAATAACACTTTTGGAACTGTCGTCATTGTTTAAAAGGTAACCACTGGCAGACAGTAAAGGTAAGATCACGTGTCAAAGTACTACATAAACCGTTCTTTTGTTCTTGAATGTGCATCCGAAGTCAGGAACAGACAGCATCCGGTGTAGGCAGAGTTTTGTTCCTAATAAATTAATGGTAGCTGGACTTTAAAAATCTGCCGGTTTATATATATATATATATATATATATATATATATATATATATATATATATATATATATATATATATATATACCTTCAGATATGACATTATACATCCGGATAAGAGTGTGACATTATGTGTCCGGATGTGTGTGTGTGTGTGTAATCCTTCTAATTCGGACACCCTTGGAACCACGATTTTCTAAGTTCTCTCTCTCTATATATATACATGTATATCTCTGTATCGCTTTCATGCAAAACGTAGCACGGTGAATCATCGTGTTAGATTTGAAACGTTTTGTAGGGATGCTATGGTCCATAACCAGAATTTGGTATCGGTCTTTCTTTTTTTTACCTCGAGAAAGCTTACGTTACGACGTGGAAGTGTGGGATTTTGAAAGACCTCCATGGCATGACTTTATCTCAAATTTCTTTAAAAATAGGACTTTCAAGGTATGAGTGGGATCTACGTATCAAGGTAACATCCTGTCAGTAACTTTATTTTATGTGAAAGTTAACAGCATCACCCAGTGTTTAAAACCTAGTGTTGATAACTCGTTATATGTCGATGATTTTCAGATTTGCTACAAGTCGTCCAGTATGAGTATCACTGAACGTCAGTTGCAGATTTGTTTGAATAAACTTCAACAATGGGCAACTGACAAAGGATTTCCATTCTAAAAGACAAAAACCGTCTGTATGTATATCTGCCAGAAAAGAGATCACCATTTAGATCCTCAGCTATATATCGTACAATGCAGCAAACTCAGGAATGTCCCTTTAAAGAAACATCCTCCACCTCAATGTGAGCACTGTCAGTGTACTCTGACGGTGCGCCACATTTTGGTGGAGTGTAAGCACCTTAAAGAAACTCGAAAAGATATATTTGGACAACGAAATATGATGGAATCCTTTCGATTCCATCCAGAACGTATTTTACTGTTTCTACCTGATACTGACTTTTATTGTAAATTTTAATATTATCTATCTGTGATATTTGTATTTTTGCACAGTTCTTTACACTGTGTTTTAATTTAACTGTTGATTTTTTATATTGCTTTTGATCATCACTTACTGTTAGGGGTGTCGTTAAACATACATTCTTTTTCTTTCTGGTGCTTTCAAAACATATGTGGAGAGCTTGTACGTCGAAGTACACGAACCTAGTTTGGATGCTAGACGTGCAAATCCTTTTTCTGCAGTATGCTACAAATATTAAATCAATGCTAAAACATCATGCACATAATGCGGTGTTAGATAACAAATATATGAAGTTATTTGATCCGATCAGTTTTTATTAGTTTCCAACATTGATTTAACAGACATTTTGGAAACGCCTTCTGAACTTAGTTCATATTTTATTTTGCCACCTTGGTGTATGAAACCACCGAAAATTGTATATAAAGAAAGTTCGCACAGATGAAGTTATTTATAAACAACATTTCATGGAAATTCAAGAGAGGTACTGTGATTACATTGCTGTTTACAGAGACGGATCACAGGATGGGAATGAATTCTGTAGCGTCTGCTACAGTTTATCCATCAGACACAATAATTTCCATGAAATTGCCGATTCAGAATCAATTTTTACGGCTAAAGGCTGGGCAGTCATTAAAGCCCTGGAACAGATTAAGGATTCATGTGCATCCAAATATATTACTTTGACAGACTCACTTTCGTGTCTCCAAACTTTATAGCACATGCATGTGGAGCATCCCTTAGTGGGGATGGTGATACGAAAGTGTATCTTTTTATGCATTGCCAATAAAGATGTTATATTTTATTGGGCCTCCAGCCATCTTGGCATTAAGGGTAATGAACAGGCAGATGTTGCTACCAAGTCTGCTTTGAACTTGTCCCGTGTCCCCTACAGTGATTATAAATTTCATATTAACCAAAATATCTTTTCGACTTGGCAAGATGATTGGGACGGTGCGGTTGCGAACAAGCTTAATTCTGTCAAGCCAGTCCTGGGAGAGTGGCAGTCATTCTACAGGGGTTGCAGGAAGGGTGAAGTATTATTGTGCCGTGCCCGCATCGGCCATACATATTTGACGTATTCTTTATTTTAAAGAAGGACCCTCCAACTCATTATGAACATTGTCAGTGTACACTGACTGTTCGCGACATTTTGGTGGAGTGCACCTTACACTGTCATTTTACATAATTATATATACATAATATTTTGATATACTTAACATTTGTGACTCCCAATAGCCGATGTGCTGGGGTGTCGTTAAACATTAATTAATTAATTCTCTCTCTCTCTCTCTCTCTCTCTCTCTCTCTCTCTCTCTCTCTCTCTCTCTCTCTCTCTCTCTCTCTCTCTCTCTCTCTCTGGGATTAGTCATACGTTGTACTATCTATTAATGAAACATATTGCACAGCCAAGCTGCACAACATATTAAATCAGTATATAGCCTGATTTTGTTGCTGGACTTATTTTACATGGGATAGACGTGAACCTTATAAGCACGAAGATAAGTTGAAATATAAATAATAATTAAGAGTAACTCGCATATTACTATTTGCTCTCTTTATACTTTAGAGCTGCACAAGAACTTGTGAAATGTGTTCGCGAATCCACGGATGATGGCTGTGTTGATACAAGAGAACAAGTTGGAACAGCGGCTGAAGACATCATTGATAATATTAGATCTGATTGTAGTACGTGTACTATACTTAGCTCGTATATGTTCTATTAAACATGCGTTTAAAAACCCATTAGTCTGATGAGTCACTTGTTTAGTTGGGATTCGAATATTCGCTCGTTATTTCCATCGAATATTCGAATACCATTTTCAGGTCGAATTCCAAATACTAGCATTTAGAAGGAGAAACCTTTTTAAGCCAAGTTTATCTATGTATGTTACTAACAAGAAATAATTCGTTAGCGATTTCGTACAAGAACACTTTGTCAATATTTCCATCTGTTTATAGGTAACTGGTGCCTATTATACCATATTTACCAGTCTATGGTATAATATTTATAACTGATAATACATGTACATGTTCTATATTGTTAGAGCAATGGTGTGTATTGTTTCAATGCAGCAAAAACTTCGACATGTGCTTGCGAAATCGCACACGCCAAGGCTGATGTAAGCAGTTCTGATATAATTTGCAGGTAGGTGGTTTAGTCAGCATGATCATTTTGTTTAATGTTTTTATATATTTTAATCTTTATGAAATATGATATGTAGTTTTAGTGAGAGAATCAGCAATCATTACTGTACTAATGAGGTTTAATTGGTTCCATTCGACAAGTTCTGAGTTAGTTATTCAGGGACACAAAAGCATAAAATGAAATGAAGCCCTTAAGTAAAACTATTATTTAAGTTAAACAGTAATGATATTGCTGGAAACAAAAGTATTTGTCATTAAAGGGACATTCCTGAGTTTGCTGCACTTTTTAAGATGTTATCGACTAACAGAGACTTTTTAACGATTGTAATTACATATCAAATATATTTTTCTGCATAAACTATTAGTGACTGTATATTAAACGTGTTTCTGATAGTTCTAATATTTGTACTAGCTTACATTTCATCTTATTGTCTAAAATATTGTTTGTTTCGTACGTACGAAATTATTTGAAGACAAAATCCAGTTTGGGCTTCTTACAAATATTAAGACGACCAGAAACACATTGAATAAACAGACACTGATATTCTAAACAAGAAAATATATATATTTGAGTCGGAAACATCTTACAATGCAGCAAACTCAGGAATGTCCCTTTAAAAATATCCATTTGTAAGGATATGAATGAGAGAAGAATCTATGCTGCTACAACAGGCTCCCTTCGAGCGCTTACATCGACGGGAACTATTCAAATACAGTTACTCAACACTTGGTCGGGTGACCTGCACAGCCACTACATCCTGAGTTGCGAACATGAGGAGTAGGGCAGTAAATAACATACTCAAACATTGCATTTAAAGACCATGGACGTAAAAATGTGTTTTGTTCATCGACAGCATTAGAGCACATTGGCTGTCGAATATTTGGTAATTCTAAGGAAACCCGCTTCTTTTTCCATTAGTAGCAAGGGATATTTTATATGCACTTTACCATAGACATCATAGCACATACCACGGCCATGGTATGCACTGGTTGGAATGAGAAAAACAATTAAAGAATGGGTCCTACGAAGCAATCACCTAAATCGAGCGCTCTGTAGACTCAGCTGGAACCCTCCTCGCCCATGGACGTGAACGCAATTTCAACTTAGCGACTGCGGCATTAGGTTAGGTAAAGTCAGCAAGGCGTTTCTTTAAACGTTGATCAAGGGGTCCATCTAATAACTTCTGTCCGTCACTTGGGCCCAAGTACGTTTGCTTAAAGGGACATTCCTGAGTTTGCTGCATTGTAAGACGTTTCTGACTTCTGAAATATTTCTACGATTAAACTAACATATTAAATATATTTTCTTGTTGAGAATATCAGTGTCTGTATATTTAATGTGTCTTTGGTCGTCTTAATATTTGTAAGAAGCCCAAACTGGATTTTGTCTTCAAATAATTTCGTACGTACGAAAAAAACATTTTAACCTGAAAAGTCATTTGAATGCTTATGTGCCGTATTTAAACTGGATCCAAAAACGAATTGTCATATTATTATTATTATATTACTAAGGCAATTGTCTTTTCCCCTTGACATTGTGACTCATTTATAACATTTTGGTCAATTTGTCACAATCTGTTTCAGCAACAGTCTTAAGATGAATTTTTAAGTCTCGTGGCTAGCTTCCGCCATCACGAAATTCGCCTACTGGGAATTTAAAAATCTAATGACAAATATTATTTTAAATTTGCAAATATTTTGTATGAAAATAACTGAGGTTTTCTATTCTTTATGTTTAACAGATAATTTGGAGAAATTATTTGCTTGCCCAGAGCTAGCTCCATTCCTGGAGACATTAAAGTCTTGTAAAGGAAAACCAGAAAATTAGTTTATTAATATAAAGGTTTGAAGGCCTGCATGCTTGTATGTGTCTGATGTGAGTTATATTCATATATAACTGACAAGAATATTAGTACATTGTTACAGTTATTACTAAGGTTAATATATGTGATAATCACAAGTATGCATATATTTAGAATATGTATGTTTAGCACTGCTGTCTTATTTAATTTTCTTTTATTCCAAATGTGGATATTATGTACTAAACAAATGAATACATAATTTAAAAAGAAATAATGATTCAGCTACAATGTGAATGGTGATCATCGGTTGTTCAATGTTGCAGTGCTGCCAAAGCCTTGGTTACCTGCTTGCAAAATACAAAGGATGCTGGGTGTACAGAATCACGGGTTGTCGTCGGGGACTTCGCTAAGACTAACACTGACGATGGAACCTGTGGTATGTAGTGTCAGCAGACTGACTGACACAATGTTACACTTCAGTTTTAGGTCGATATAACGTTTGAAGAGATCTAGCTATTGTACGATTCAAATTAAGAATGTTATATATCCCACTTCCAACCCTAACCCCCCGAAACAACACACACACGCACGCACACACACACACACACTGTCCCCACACATACCTTATGACAGCGTTTACGAAGTGGTCATACTGTGGTAGCATGAGTGTTCAGTTTACGTGGACCTAAGCGTATTAGCGATTGCTACTTCTTCGCGTGCTGACACAGATCCATAATGGTTTCATTTGGGTAGGGGGATTCGGGGGGGGGGGGTACAAAACTATTTATACATGAGAACAAATCGAGAGAAAAATGTTTTATCAAATGAGCAAAGAAAAAATCGAAAGATGGGGTTGCCGATCGAGACCCCTTCTGAATCCGCGCCTGCACCCCCCCCCCCCCGCGACACACACATACACCCACCAGTTGTAGCCCCCATATGGTACTTTATAAATACCCCCATACAAGAGGTGAGGACATGCGAATGGATCCGTACAGTTATGGTGTACGGGGAATAACACTTGTTTTAATTAGAACAATAAACTAAGAAGATTGAGTCTCCACTGATATGATTATTATGTTATTAAAAATGTGTCATAATTAATTTAACAGGCCGATAAACAGAAAATAATATTCACTTCGTTAAAGGCATGACATTTGCTTAAGTATACACATTAGCCGATTACAAGCATTTTCAGATATGGACCCTAGCTGACAGCGCCCCATGGTGGTCAGGGACGAACTTCCACCCCTCTTTAGTGGTTCGCTTAGTATAAACATTGACACTGGGTTAAAAGCATGAAATTTGATATATATACACCTTGAACCATGACAAACATATTCAGATATGGAACCAAGTCAGCAGTGCCCCTGGTGTTCAGGGAGGATCTAAAAATGTCGCCCACACTCTTTTAGTGGGACGGCTATTTTTTCGCCTGCTACATTATAAATATCAAGGTCAAAGAGTTGTTTAAAGGGACATTCCTGAGTTTGCTGCATTGTAAGATGTTTTCGACTCATAAAATATTTCTACGATTAAACTGGCATATTAAATATATTTTCTTGTTTAGAATATCAGTGTCTGTTTATTCAATGTGTTTTTGGTCGTCTTAATATTTGTAAGAAGCCTAAACTGGATTTTGTCTTCAAATAATTTCGTACGTACGACCAAGTGTTGAGTAACTGTATCTGAATAGTTCCCGTCGATGTAAGCACTCGAAGGGAGCCTGTTGTAGCAGCATAGATTCTTCTCTCATTCATATCCTTATAAATGGATATTTTTAAAGGGACATTCCTGAGTTTGCTGCATTGTAAGATGTTTCCGACTCATATATATATTTTCTTGTTTAGAATATCAGTGTCTGTTTATTCAATGTGTTTCTGGTCGTCTTAATATTTGTAAGAAGCCCAAACTGGATTTTGTCTTCAGATAATTTCGTACGTACGAAACAAATTATATTTTAGACAATAAGATGAAATGTAACCTAGTACAAATATTAGAACGATCAGAAACACGTTTAGTATACAGCCCCTAATAGTTTATGCAGAAAAATATATTTGATATGTAATTACAATCGTTAAAAAGTCTCTGTTAGTCGATAACATCTTCAAAAGTGCAGAAAACTCAGGAATGTCCCTTTAAGAAACGTATTTAACACAACTGGCATTATTTTACAACAGACTGGCGTATGTACAGCTCACGTCGAAGAAAAATGAAATTAAAACCTGTTGCAATACCTCTTACCATGCCCGGCGCGCCCCCTTCACAAACCCCTAGATCCTAGCCTGGTGTACCCTGTGTACGAACACCTTCTGCAGACACGTAAAGAGCTGGCTTGATGCGCAGCCGGTCTAGGATCGACACCCGTCCCAGACAGTGCACAACGACTGGTATATCAAACGACGTGGTATGTGCTATCTGTCTGCGGGATGGTGCATATAAAAGATGCGATGCTTGTAACGAGATAATGTAGTGGGTTTCCTGTTCCTGTCAGAATTACCTAATGTTTGACATCCAATAGCCGATGATTAATATATCAATGTGCTCCAGTGGTGTCGTTAAACGTTTAACTTCTGCAGACACGGACCCATACTGTTTTAGTGTTGTTGTTGTTTTTTGTTTCTTTGTTGTTGTTGTTTTTTGGTTGTTGTAGTTGTTTTTTGGGTTGTTTTTTTTTTGTTTGGGGGGGGGGGGGGGGGGGACTATTTATACATGAGAACAAATCGGAGAAAACATGTTTTATCAAAAGAGCAAAGAAAAAAATCGAAAGGAGGGGTGTAGTGCCCTGAATTGTAATAAATTACCTGAATTGTAATACCTGCCTTGAATTGTAATAAAAACTGCCCTGAATTGTAATAAATAAGCCGACTTGAATTGTAACAAAGAATTGCTCTGATTTGTAATAACCAGAGCTGCCTTGAATTGCAATAAGATACCGACTTGAATTGTAATAACAATTTGTTTTAAAGGAACGTGTGCTTAACCGACACCGCACCGCATTTTGAAGCTGTTAAGTATATACCTTAGCCCATTGCAAGCATTATTAGTTATGTACTCGAGTCGTCAGCGCACCCTGGTGGTCAAGGATGATCTTCAAATGCCCCCACCCCATTTTAGTGATTCGGCTAACATAAATATTGACAGTGTTAAAAGCATGATACTTGGACAGCAGCGTCCCCTGGTGTTTAGGGAGGATCTAAAAATGTCGCCCACCCCATTTTAGTGGGGCGGCTAGTCTTTCGCCCGCTACATTATAAATATTAAGGTCAACGAATTGTTTACAACAGACTGGCGTATGTACAGCCAACGTCGAAGAAAAATAAAATTAAAAACCTGTTGAAACACGTTTTACCATGCCCGGCGCTGGTGTACGCTGTCTTGGAACACCTTCCGTCGCGCCACCTACACAAACCCCTAGATCCTAGCCTGGTGTACGCCGTCTTCGAACACCTTCCGTCGCGCCCCCTACACAAACCCCTAGATCCTAGCCTGGTGTACGCCGTCTTCGAACACCTTCCGTCGCGCCCCCTACACAAACCCCTAGATCCTAGCCTGGTGTACGCCGTCTTCGAACACCTTCCGTCGCGCCCCCTACACAAACCCCTAGATCCTAGCCTGGTGTACGCCGTCTTCGAACACCTTCCGTCGCGCCACCTACACAAACCCCTAGATCCTAGCCTGGTGTACGCCGTCTTCGAACACCTTCCGTCGCGCCCCCTACACAAACCCCTAGATCCTAGCCTGGTGTACGCCGTCTTCGAACACCTTCCGTCGCGCCCCCTACACAAACCCCTAGATCCTAGCCTGGTGTACGCCGTCTTCGAACACCTTCCGTCGCGCCCCCTACACAAACCCCTAGATCCTAGCCTGGTGTACGCCGTCTTCGAACACCTTCCGTCGCGCCCCCTACACAAACCCCTAGATCCTAGCCTGGTGTACGTTGTCTTCGAACACCTTCCGTCGCGCCCCCTACACAAACCCCTAGATCCTAGCCTGGTGTACGCCGTCTTCGAACACCTTCCGTCGCGCCCCCTACACAAACCCCTAGATCCTAGCCTGGTGTACGCCGTCTTCGAACACCTTCCGTCGCGCCACCTACACAAACCCCTAGATCCTAGCCTGGTGTACGCCGTCTTCGAACACCTTCCGTCGCGCCACCTACACAAACCCCTAGATCCTAGCCTGGTGTACGCCGTCTTCGAACACCTTCCGTCGCGCCCCCTACACAAACCCCTAGATCCTAGCCTGGTGTACGCCGTCTTCGAACACCTTCCGTCGCGCCCCCTACACAAACCCCTAGATCCTAGCCTGGTGTACGCCGTCTTCGAACACCTTCCGTCGCGCCCCCTACACAAACCCCTAGATCCTAGCCTGGTGTACGTTGTCTTCGAACACCTTCCGTCGCGCCCCCTACACAAACCCCTAGATCCTAGCCTGGTGTACGCCGTCTTCGAACACCTTCCGTCGCGCCACCTACACAAACCCCTAGATCCTAGCCTGGTGTACGCTGTCTTGGAACACCTTCCGTCGCGCCACCTACACAAACCCCTAGATCCTAGCCTGGTGTACGCCGTCTTCGAACACCTTCCGTCGCGCCCCCTACACAAACCCCTAGATCCTAGCCTGGTGTACGCTGTCTTCGAACACCTTCCGTCGCGCCCCCTACACAAACCCCTAGATCCTAGCCTGGTGTACGCCGTCTTCGAACACCTTCCGTCGCGCCACCTACACAAACCCCTAGATCCTAGCCTGGTGTACGCCGTCTTCGAACACCTTCCGTCGCGCCACCTACACAAACCCCTAGATCCTAGCCTGGTGTACGCCGTCTTCGAACACCTTCCGTCGCGCCACCTACACAAACCCCTAGATCCTAGCCTGGTGTACGCCGTCTTCGAACACCTTCCGTCGCGCCACCTACACAAACCCCTAGATCCTAGCCTGGTGTACGTTGTCTTCGAACACCTTCCGTCGCGCCCCCTACACAAACCCCTAGATCCTAGCCTGGTGTACGCCGTCTTCGAACACCTTCCGTCGCGCCCCCTACACAAACCCCTAGATCCTAGCCTGGTGTACGCCGTCTTCGAACACCTTCCGTCGCGCCCCCTACACAAACCCCTAGATCCTAGCCTGGTGTACGCCGTCTTCGAACACCTTCCGTCGCGCCCCACAAACCCCTAGATCAGCAAACACCTTCCGTAGATCCTAGCCTGGTGTACGCCGTCTTCGAACACCTTCCGTCGCGCCCCCTACACAAACCCCTAGATCCTAGCCTGGTGTACGCCGTCTTCGAACACCTTCCGTCGCGCCCCCTACACAAACCCCTAGATCCTAGCCTGGTGTACGCCGTCTTCGAACACCTTCCGTCGCGCCTGGTGTACGCCGTCTTCGAACACCTTCCGTCGCGCCCCCTACACAAACCCCTAGATCCTAGCCTGGTGTACGCCGTCTTCGAACACCTTCCGTCGCGCCCCCTACACAAACCCCTAGATCCTAGCCTGGTGTACGCCGTCTTCGAACACCTTCCGTCGCGCCCCCTACACAAACCCCTAGATCCTAGCCTGGTGTACGCCGTCTTCGAACACCTTCCGTCGCGCCCCCTACACAAACCCCTAGATCCTAGCCTGGTGTACGCCGTCTTCGAACACCTTCCGTCGCGCCCCCTACACAAACCCCTAGATCCTAGCCTGGTGTACGCCGTCTTCGAACACCTTCCGTCGCGCCCCCTACACAAACCCCTAGATCCTAGCCTGGTGTACGCCGTCTTCGAACACCTTCCGTCGCGCCCCCTACACAAACCCCTAGATCCTAGCCTGGTGTACGCCGTCTTCGAACACCTTCCGTCGCGCCGAACACCTTCCGTCGCGCCCCCTACACAAACCCCTAGATCCTAGCCTGGTGTACGCCGTCTTCGAACACCTTCCGTCGCGCCCCCTACACAAACCCCTAGATCCTAGCCTGGTGTACGCCGTCTTCGAACACCTTCCGTCGCGCCCCCTACACAAACCCCTAGATCCTAGCCTGGTGTACGCCGTCTTCGAACACCTTCCGTCGCGCCCCCTACACAAACCCCTAGATCCTAGCCTGGTGTACGCCGTCTTCGAACACCTTCCGTCGCGCCCCCTACACAAACCCCTAGATCCTAGCCTGGTGTACGCCGTCTTCGAACACCTTCCGTCGCGCCCCCTACACAAACCCCTAGATCCTAGCCTGGTGTACGCCGTCTTCGAACACCTTCCGTCGCGCCCCCTACACAAACCCCTAGATCCTAGCCTGGTGTACGCCGTCTTCGAACACCTTCCGTCGCGCCCCCTACACAAACCCCTAGATCCTAGCCTGGTGTACGCCGTCTTCCGTCGCGCCCCCTACACAAACCCCTAGATCCTAGCCTGGTGTACGCCGTCTTCGTCGCGCCCCCTACACAAACCCCTAGATCCTAGCCTGGTGTACGCCGTCTTCGAACACCTTCCGTCGCGCCCCCTACACAAACCCCTAGATCCTAGCCTGGTGTACGCCGTCTTCGAACACCTTCCGTCGCTACACAAACCCCTAGATCCTAGCCTGGTGTACGCCGTCTTCGAACACCTTCCGTCGCGCCCCCTACACAAACCCCTAGATCCTAGCCTGGTGTACGCCGTCTTCGAACACCTTCCGTCGCGCCCCCTACACAAACCCCTAGATCCTAGCCTGGTGTACGCCGTCTTCGAACACCTTCCGTCGCGCCCCCTACACAAACCCCTAGATCCTAGCCTGGTGTACGCCGTCTTCGAACACCTTCCGTCGCGCCCCCTACACAAACCCCTAGATCCTAGCCTGGTGTACGCCGTCTTCGAACACCTTCCGTCGCGCCCCCTACACAAACCCCTAGATCCTAGCCTGGTGTACGCCGTCTTCGAACACCTTCCGTCGCGCCCCCTACACAAACCCCTAGATCCTAGCCTGGTGTACGCCGTCTTCGAACACCTTCCGTCGCGCCCCCTACACAAACCCCTAGATCCTAGCCTGGTGTACGCCGTCTTCGAACACCTTCCGTCGCGCCCCCTACTAACAAACCCCTAGATCCTAGCCTGGTGTACGCCGTCTTCGAACACCTTCCGTCGCGCCCCCTACACAAACCCCTAGATCCTAGCCTGGTGTACGCCGTCTTCGAACACCTTCCGTCGCGCCCCCTACACAAACCCCTAGATCCTAGCCTGGTGTACGCCGTCTTCGAACACCTTCCGTCGCGCCCCCTACACAAACCCCTAGATCCTAGCCTGGTGTACGCCGTCTTCGAACACCTTCCGTCGCGCCCCCTACACAAACCCCTAGATCCTAGCCTGGTGTACGCCGTCTTCGAACACCTTCCGTCGCGCCACCTACACAAACCCCTAGATCCTAGCCTGGTGTACGCCGTCTTCGAACACCTTCCGTCGCGCCCCCTACACAAACCCCTAGATCCTAGCCTGGTGTACGCCGTCTTCGAACACCTTCCGTCGCGCCCGCCGTCTTCGAACACCTACCCCCTACACAAACCCCTAGATCCTAGCCTGGTGTACGCCGTCTTCGAACACCTTCCGTCGCGCCCCTACACAAACCCCTAGATCCTAGCCTGGTGTACGCCGTCTTCGAACACCTTCCGTCGCGCCACCTACACAAACCCCTAGATCCTAGCCTGGTGTACGCCGTCTTCGAACACCTTCCGTCGCGCCCCCTACACAAACCCCTAGATCCTAGCCTGGTGTACGCCGTCTTCGAACACCTTCCGTCGCGCCCCCTACACAAACCCCTAGATCCTAGCCTGGTGTACGCCGTCTTCGAACACCTTCCGTCGCGCCCCCTACACAAACCCCTAGATCCTAGCCTGGTGTACGCCGTCTTCGAACACCTTCCGTCGCGCCCCCTACACAAACCCCTAGATCCTAGCCTGGTGTACGCCGTCTTCGAACACCTTCCGTCGCGCCCCCTACACAAACCCCTAGATCCTAGCCTGGTGTACGCCGTCTTCGAACACCTTCCGTCGCGCCACCTACACAAACCCCTAGATCCTAGCCTGGTGTACGCCGTCTTCGAACACCTTCCGTCGCGCCCCCTACACAAACCCCTAGATCCTAGCCTGGTGTACGCCGTCTTCGAACACCTTCCGTCGCGCCCCCTACACAAACCCCTAGATCCTAGCCTGGTGTACGCCGTCTTCGAACACCTTCCGTCGCGCCCCCTACACAAACCCCTAGATCCTAGCCTGGTGTACGCCGTCTTCGAACACCTTCCGTCGCGCCCCCTACACAAACCCCTAGATCCTAGCCTGGTGTACGCCGTCTTCGAACACCTTCCGTCGCGCCCCCTACACAAACCCCTAGATCCTAGCCTGGTGTACGCCGTCTTCGAACACCTTCCGTCGCGCCACCTACACAAACCCCTAGATCCTAGCCTGGTGTACGCCGTCTTCGAACACCTTCCGTCGCGCCCCCTACACAAACCCCTAGATCCTAGCCTGGTGTACGCCGTCTTCGAACACCTTCCGTCGCGCCCCCTACACAAACCCCTAGATCCTAGCCTGGTGTACGCCGTCTTCGAACACCTTCCGTCGCGCCCCCTACACAAACCCCTAGATCCTAGCCTGGTGTACGCCGTCTTCGAACACCTTCCGTCGCGCCCCCTACACAAACCCCTAGATCCTAGCCTGGTGTACGCCGTCTTCGAACACCTTCCGTCGCGCCCCCTACACAAACCCCTAGATCCTAGCCTGGTGTACGCCGTCTTCGAACACCTTCCGTCGCGCCCCCTACACAAACCCCTAGATCCTAGCCTGGTGTACGCCGTCTTCGAACACCTTCCGTCGCGCCCCCTACACAAACCCCTAGATCCTAGCCTGGTGTACGCCGTCTTCGAACACCTTCCGTCGCGCCCCCTACACAAACCCCTAGATCCTAGCCTGGTGTACGCCGTCTTCGAACACCTTCCGTCGCGCCCCCTACACAAACCCCTAGATCCTAGCCTGGTGTACGCCGTCTTCGAACACCTTCCGTCGCGCCCCCTACACAAACCCCTAGATCCTAGCCTGGTGTACGCCGTCTTCGAACACCTTCCGTCGCGCCCCCTACACAAACCCCTAGATCCTAGCCTGGTGTACGCCGTCTTCGAACACCTTCCGTCGCGCCCCCTACACAAACCTCTAGATCCTAGCCTGGTGTACGCTGTCTGCGAACACCTGCAATGAGCTAGCTTGATGCGCGGTCGGTCTATGATCGATCCTCATCCCAGCCAGTGCACCACGACTTGTATATCAATGGCTGTGGTATTTGCTATCATGTCTACGGGATGATGCATATAAAAGATGTCATGCTTCTAATGAAAACATGTAGCGGGTTTCCTCTTCAAGACTATATGTCAGAATTACCACGTTTGACATCCAATAGCCGATAATTAATAAACCAATGTGCTCCAGTGGTGTCGTTAAACATGGATACATTTTTTTTTAGTGGGGAATCGGGGAGGGGGGGGGGGGGGGGCAAAACTATTTATACATGAGAACAAATCGGAGAAAACATGTTTTATCAAATGAGCAAAGAAAACAAATCGAAAGGAGTTGCAGATCAAGACCCCCTCCTGGATCCGCGCCTTCAACCTCCTTGTACACTCCTTGCCAAACCCCCTCACACACACACACACACACACACACACACACACACACCCCACTCCCGCTTGCCGTAGCCTCAATATGGTACTTTATGAATACCCCCATACGAGTGGATCCGTCCAAGTATGGTTTACGGGGAATAAATCTTGTTTTCATTACAACAAATAAACTAAGACGATTGAGTCTCCACTAATATGATTATTATGGTATTAAAAATGTGTCTTAATTGTAACAGACCGGTAAGAAAAAAAAAGGCTTTAGGTTAAAGGGACATTCCTGAATTTGCTGCAATTGTTAAGATGTTATCGACTAACAGTGTGTGTGTGTGTGTGTGTGTGTGTGTGTGTGTGTGTGTGTGACACAAAATTTCGCATGCATAGTAGGCTTACGTGTTCACCCGAATGAAGTAAAATTTGTTTTATTTAACGACGCCTCTAGAACACATTGGGTTTTTTTTATCTTATCATCGGCTATTGGACGTCAAACATATGGTAATTCTGACACTTTTTTTTCTTTAGAGGAAACCCGCTGTCGCCACATGAATGAATGAATGAATGAATGTTTAACGACACCCCAACACGAAACATACATCGGCTATTCGGTGCAACAACAGTGTGAGGATCATCATCAATATAAAAATTCAATAGTTAAATTAAAACACAGTGTAAAGGACTGTGTAAAAATACAAATATCACAGATATATATAATTAAAATTTTGAATAAAATTCAGTATCACGTAAAAATTGTAAAATAAGTTCTGGATGGAATCGAAAGGATTCCATCACAGTTCGTAGTCCAACTATATATTTTCGAATTGCTTTCAGATGGGTACACTCCACCAAAATATGGCGTACTGTCAGAGTACACTGACAGTGCTCACAATGAGGTGGAGGACCCTTCTTCAAAATAAATTAATGGGTCAAATAGGTATGACCGATGCGGGCACAACACAAGACTACCTCATCCTTCCTGCACTGTCTATAGGAGGACTGCCACTCTCCCAAGACTGGCTTGATAGCATGAAGCTTGTTCGCAACCTCACCGTCCCAATCACGTTGCCAAGTCTTAAAGATAAATTTGTCGATATTATTTTTAAAATCAGTATAAGGTACACCAACCCTGGCATGAGGCAAATCCAAAGCAGACTTGGCAGCTGAATCTGCCTTTTCATTACCCCTGATGCCAACATGGCTGGGCACCCAACAAAATACAACATCTTTTTTGGCAATAGATAAAAAGACACACTTTCGTATTAGCATCCCAATCAAGGGATGGTCCAGCTTCATATTGCTCAAAGTTTGGAGACACGAAAGTGAGTCAGTAAAAATAATAAACTTGGATGATATGGAAGCTTTGATTTCTTCTAAGGCTTTAATGACTGCCCAAACTTCAGCACTAAACATTGATGCCGAGTCAGGCAGTCTCGGGGAAATGATAGTGTCTGATGGAAAAACTGTAGCACAAGCCACAGAATTCCCATCCCGTGATCCATCTGTATACACAGGAATGTAATCACGGTACTTGTCCTGAATTTCCATGAAAAACTGTTTATACACAACAACATCTGTACGATCTTTCTTCAGATGCGAAAGATCAAATACAATTTTAGGTGGTGTAATACACCAGGGTGATAAAACAAAATATGAAGAAGTTTCCAAAGTGTCTGATAAATCAATGTTGGAAAGCGACAAAAAGTGCTTAATGCGAAGACCAAATGTACGAATAGCCTGGCATCAAACAACCTCATATATTTGTTGTCAAACACCGCATCATGTGTAGGATGTGTTGGTAATGAGTTAATCTTGGTGGCATACTGCAGAGAAAGCTTTGCACGTCTAGCACCCAAACAAGGCTCGTGTGCATCAACGTACAAGCTCTCTACAGGTGATGTTCTCTGTCGCCACATAGGCTACTCTTTTACGACAGGCAGCAAGGGATATTTTATTTGCGTTTCCCACAGGCAGGATAGCACAAACCATGGCCTTTGTTGAACCAGTTATGGATCACTGGTCGGTGCAAGTGGTTTACACCTACTCATTGAGCCTTGCGGAGCACTCACTCAGAGTTTGGTGTCGGTATCTGGATTAAAAATCCCATGCCTCGACTGGGATCCGAAACCAGTACCTACCAGCCTGTAGACCGATGGCATAACCACGACGCCACAGAAGCCGGTTCACCCGAATGACGTAATCTTCCTAGCCAGAACGCTCAAGTACAATCGCAAATAATAGCAACCAATGAATATTAATAAAACTAAATATTTCATTTTTCAATATAACAAAACATCCAACCATATTACAACATAAACACAAATGTAGATGTTCATAGTCTTTTCATGAACTCGTACGTTATAATATTCATGTACATCCTCACAACATATAGCTAGTTCTTCTCCCCGACATTCTATTTCGGAATTTCACATCTGCTGACTGCACACCACTTCCGAATTGCATTCCATCAAAGGATTGCACACACCTCTGGAGGGCACACCACTTCCGGATTACATTATCACCCAATTGCATCATTTTGGATTGCACACCAGGATTACACACCTCCCTCTGGATTGCACACCACTTCCTGATTACACATTATTACAGGATTGCATCTCCCTCTGGATTGCACACCACTCTGGATTCTGGACTATGCCTGGACTGCATATCACCATCTCCGTCCCCCTCAAAATTCAACATCACCGTTTGACCTTCTTAAGCATCGCCCAACGCAACTCGATTAAACCAGGATGAAATAGCAGTATGAAACGCTGTATCATAATAAAACTCAATGCACGTTGTACATTGAGCTACATTCCTAAATTGTATGCAATATCCATATATTAAATTACTTTACCATTATACACACATTTCTATATACTCATTTAACCTATTAAACAATCATTTTATCCCAATGCAAATACTATAATTGTAAACACTCACGCCTTACAACGCAAGCCCCAAAAAGCTCCTTCCCATATGAAAACCAGTAACAATTCATACTATTATGAGCATTCTCTCACACACCTTTCCTATGCTCGGTCATACTTCATTCTCAAGTTCCCATTCTCAAACTTACACAAACTGCCCGTGCACACTCTTACGATTCCACAACGGTCCAAAATGTTTGGTCAAACTTCCGATCATTCTCCGCGTGTAAACACGGCTAGACACCGATGACGATTGGTTATGGAGAGCTGAAACTATTCGGATTTTTGATAATTGTTCGTATTTCACATGTCAGGATGTTAGGCACTACGTTCCATACAATTTGCAGAACATATATTGCCAAAACAATTAAAATATGAACGAAGTAACGTGAGGTTTACTTTTTCAATTCCCGTATTTTTACATTTAACATCAATTTACACCATTTAATGAATCACTATAATTTTTATTACCTTTGTTTAAGAAAATTCAATCTTTAGTCTTTAAAATGCAATTATGAT
>NC_054707.1:42136348-42143013 GCF_016097555.1 Gigantopelta aegis | reverse complement strand
AACCCCCAGGTACCTATAACTTTAGCTGACTGGCCTCTGTGGTGTTGTGGTTAGGCCATCGATCTACAGGCTGGTAGGTACTGGGTTCGGATCCCAGTCGAGGCATGGGATTTTTAATCCAGATACCGACTCCAAACCCTGAGTGAGTACTCCGCAAGGCTCAATGGGTAGGTGTAAACCACTTGCACCGACCAGTGCTCAATACCTGGTTCAACAAAGGCCATGGTTTGTGCTATCCTGCCTGTGGGAAGCGCAAATAAAAGATCCCTTGCTGCCTGTCGTAAAAGAGTAGCCTATGTGGCGACAGCGGGTTTCCTCTAACAAACAGTGTCAGAATGACCATATGTTTGACGTCCAATAGCCGATGATAAGTTAAAAAATCAATGTGCTCTAGTGGCGTCGTTAAATAAAACAAACTTTTTTTTATATAAATTTAGCTCGATAAAGACGTATCAGCTTCAATGCGACGATTGTGACATCGATATCACCCTGGTGAGAATCAGCATTAATCACCTTTTTTCCAGTCAGTGACCCAGTCCTAAAACGGTGTATGTGCATACGTGCGTATGTTATAATACTCCCGTTTTCTTTATGAGGGGTGACGTGCATGTTCATGATCTCCTGAAATATTATCTCCCGTTTATTTTGGCAGCGCACCTGTTCATTATGATTGTGTCCCAACTTGTTACTCTATCATGCTTTGTTACATTGTTAGCCTACCTAACTGTAGTAATTATATTATTGGTTTTCAGAATATAATATAATATAATATAAAATATAATATAATACAATATAACAATATAATATATTGTTTATAATATGATATACATCTAATATACATGTACTATAATCATTATTACGCAATTCATTAAAAGTGATACATTCACCAGTATTTGTCACGATGGAAGTTAAAAATAAATAAAGTTTGTTTTGTTTAACGACACCACTAGAGCACATTGATTTATTAATCATCGGTTATTGGATGTCAAACATAGGGTAAATTTTGACAGTCATAGAGGAAACCCGCTACATTTATCCATAAGTAGCAAGATATATTTTATATGTACCATCCCACAGACAGGATAGCACATACCATGACCGTTGATATACCAGTCGTGACGCACGGCCTGGAACAAAAAATAACCAAATGGGCCCACCGACGGGAATCGATCTTAGACCAACCACACATCAGGTGTGTGCTTTGCCACTGGGCTACGTCCAGCTCCTTGCCACGATGAATTTCCAGTTAAACACAATTCCCAGAAGAGCACTCCCCAGAGGAGCACTCCCCGAGCTCCCTGACACAGACGCAGACGCGGAACGTGCCCATATATCACGAGAGTTTCAGCCACGTTCACCCTGGCCCCAACCTCTGGGTATGGCAGTGACTGACTGACTGAATGAATGAATGTTTATTTAACGACACCCCAGCACAAAAATACATATCGGCTATTGGGTGTCACAAATGGTAAGTATATGAACATATTATTTATATATATGTATGTAAAACTACAGTGTAAGGAGTTGTGGGGGGAAACTACAATACAATATATAAAATCAAGTTAAGTATATCTTAAAATTTTGTATAGAAGTCAAAGTGTTTTAAAAACTTTACAATTAACATTGGATGGAATTTAAACGATTCCAAAACATTTCTGTTGCCAAATATATCATTTCTTGTCGGTTTGAGATGATCACACTCCACCAAAATGTGACGTACAGTCTTTCTTTAAAATAAATGAATGCGTCAAATATCAATGGCCAATGCGGGCACGGCATAAGACTACTTCATCCTTCCTACACCGCCTGTATGATGATTGCCACTCTTCCAGAACTGCCTTGACAGAATGAAGCGTATTCATAACCGCACCGTCCCAATCATCTTGCCAAGTCGAAAAGATATACTGGTTAATATGAAATTTAAAATCACTATAGGGGACACCAACATGAACACGGGGCAAATTCAAAGTTGACTTGGCAGCAACATCTTCCTTTTCGTTACCCTTAATGCCAACATGGCTGGGTACCCAACAAAATATAACATCTTTATTGGCAATTGAAAAAAGACGCACTTTTTGGTATCACCATCCCAACTAAGGGATGCTCCAATTTCATGTACTGTAGAGCTTGGAGACACGAAAGTGAGTCTGTAAAAATAATATACTTGGATCACATGAATCCGTAATCTGTTCCAGGGCTTTAATGATTGCCCAAATTTCAACAGTAAAGATTGATGCTGAATCGGGCAATCTCATGGAGATTATTGCGTCTGATGGAAAAAACTGTAGCACAAGCCACCGAATAAATGTTGTTTATAAATAACTGCATCTGTGCGATCTTTCTTTAGATGCACAAGATCGAATACAATTTTTGGTGGTTTGATACACCAAGGTGGCAAAACAAAACATGAAGGCGTTTCCAAAATGTCTGTTAAATCAATGTTGGAAACTGATAAAAACTCCTTAATGCATTCGATTTTGCATCAAATAACTTCATATATTTATTATCAAACACCGCATTGTGTGCAGGATGTTTTGGCATTGATTTAATCTTTGTAGCATACTGCAGAGAAAGCTTTGCACGTCTAGCACCCAAACTAGGTTCGTGTGCATCGACGTACAAGCTCTCCACAGGAGATGTTTTGAAAGCACCAAGACAAAGCCTAAGTCCCTGGTTGTGTATAGGATCTAGCATTTGCAAGTAAGACTTACGTGCTGACCCATACACAATGCACCCATAATTACGTTTTGACCGAACTAAAGATCTATAAGGTCGAAGCATAACCTTTCGATCTGCTCCCCATTCAGTCTTGCCAATAACTTTTAAGATATTGAGGGCCTTCAAGCCCTTCTTTTCCACATAGTGTAAATGAGGCACAAAAGCCTCCTGTCAAAAATAACCCCCAGAAATTTAGTCTCCTCCACAACTGGAACCGGAGTTTTGTCCAGAAACAGCCGAGGATCTCTTTTCTGGCAGATATGCATACAGACTGTTTTTGACTTTGAGAATCGAAATCCATTGTCAGTTGCCCATTGATGAAGTTTATTCAAACAAAGCTGCAACTGACGTTCAGTGATACTCATACTGGATGACCTGTAGCAAATCTGATAATCGTCGACATATAACGAGCTATCAACGCCAGGTTTTAAACACTGGGTGATGCTGTTAATGTTCACGGAAAATAAAGTTACTGACAGGATGCTACCTTGAGGCACACCCATTTCTTGGAAGTGAGAATCGGATAGCGTATGTCCCACTCGTACCTTGAAAGACCTATTCTGTAAGAAATTTGAGATAAAGTCAGGCATACGGCCTCTTAATCTTAAGCCCATGCCATGGAGGTCTTTCAAAATCCCATACTTCCACGTGGTATCATAAGCTTTCTCGAGGTAAAAAAAGACCGATACCATATGCTGGTTATGGATAAAAGCATCCCTACGAAACGTTTCAAATCTAACAAGATGATCAACTGTGCTACATCTAGTCTTGAACCCACATTGCATGTTAGTAAGCAATGTGTGGGACTCAAGATACCAGACAAGTCTACGGTTGATAATTCTTTTACAAATGCAACTTGTAGGATTTGTTGGGTCCTTAAAGGCTTAGGAATAGGAATGACAATGGCGTTTCTCCAATCAGAAGGAAAGTCACCCGAAATCCAGATTTTGTTAAAAATATTTAATAGAACCATTAAGGATGATTCAGGTAAGTGTTTTAAGAGTTGATAATGTATTTCATCTGGTCCTACTGAAGTATCATGGGCACTACGTAAAGCGTCCTGCAACTCCTCCAAAGAGAAGTGCCTGTTGTATACTTCAGCATTTTCAGATAAAAAGTTAATAGGTTGCTTTTCAGCTTTATTTCTGACAGATGTAAAAGCATCTGTATTGAAAGAAGAAGAAGAGTTATGAGAGAAATTGTCTGCCACTGCATTGGCAATGTCACGATGAGACGTCACATCCGTGGCATTAACAGACAAATGGCGAACTGTATTATTGGATTCTTTTCCCTTGAATTTACGTATCCTATTCCAGACAGATTTCACAGATGTTTGAGAATTCAACTTGGAGACATAATTTCTCCAAGATGATTTCTTACTCTGATAGTTTTACGAGCCTGTGCCCGAGCAATGCAATAACTATTCATGTTATCCCCGGTAGGTTCGTGTTTGAACCTCTCGAGGGTCCTGTTTCGCTCTTTGATTGCATCTTTGCATGTCTCATTGAACCATGGTTTATTGAAACGCTTCGGTACTGCCGAAGTCTTAGGAATAGTTTTCTCTGCAATATCTTTCAAGATGGAGGTGATACTTGGATAATATAGGAAGTTGCATTTCATGAAAACTGGTTTTCAAAATGTTCCGCGTGAGAATGCCTCAGACTCCAATAGAAACTAGGGCGTTTCGCCCATTCTACCTCCAACCCCAACCCCACATTCAGTTGCTTCCGTCATGCCTATTAAGACACATATTGATAAATGATGTAGTGTAGGTCGCCCGAGTTGCTATGGGACCGACCCGTACAGTGTTTCTCAATTGTGATCCGACTTTGGTTTCGCCAATTTATTGTATTTTGTCGGTCCTTGGGAGCGTACAGACAACTACTAAAGGTTGGACTATACCAATTAAAATCCCATAGGCGACCATGTTAACGTTTGTTTTTAAAAACACTATATGCAATATATCAACCAAACTATGACCCATGAATATGAGTACTACAAGCCCTACCTCAAAGTATTAACTGCAGAAAATGGTACCTTTCATGGCTCATTTTCGGTATAACCAGATGGTTTTACAACACCCCTAGTTTCGCACAAAATTTGAGTACCTTTTTTTTACATTTACCCCAAACATGTTCCAAGCACAAGGCTACTTGACACAGTGGTACTAGATGAATTAAAATTGTATACATTTTTAGCCCAGATGAAACTAATTTTTCTTACAACCAACACACTCACATTTATAACCAATCACAGGACTTGTGGTGTTAACTTCTCTATCAAAAGTTCGGTGCACCTCGAACTTCGACCCAGCCGGAAATTAATTGGTTTAGTGCTACCTATACTAATAACATACGTTTCAAAAAGTGGCGAATCATGTTTTTATCACAATCAGGATCTGGTGTCTTCCAACATAAACTGACAACCTCACTGAAATTGTTCTTTCTACAGTGCAACCTAATATAATGTACACCTCACAAGGCACATGTATTTTGGACAGTTTTGTACAAATGCAATATGTCATATTTGAAAAAAATTATTTGGTAAAAATAATACTCCTGAAGATATTTACTGTCAGATGTGTGTGTGTGGTCAGCTATATGTGTAGAAACAACATGGATATTCAGAGTACCTCAACTCCTTAAACGTATTCCACTGAAACACATGTACTTGACTGACCCCTAGATTATGAAGACCTTAATAGGCACATCAAAGAAATATCAGTATTAAAAAAATGCAATGTCTGAGGAAGGAAAGATCAACATGACTGCACCTGTATGAAGTAATGACTTCATGTCCTGCACATCACTGATGGAGGGAAATCCTGTATGCTGAGTGTGGCTGTCTTCAAGTTACCATTTGGGGGAATTTCAAATCCAGCAGATTTTCAAAATGGACCATCAAAACCATTGGCAGCCACCAATATTCTTGACTATATTTTATGTATACCTTACTGTAGTTGGAGGTTTTACATATTTGTAATATTTGGAATTATCATGCAGCTTTCACATATTTATTTTTGATACATTACTAAAAAAAACATGTTTTTAAATGACAAAATTACCCGAACATCTATTTTATTGCATTATTTTCTAATCCAGATCAATACAATATGTGTATTGGATGTATTCCTACAATCTGCAATCCAGCATATTATTTAGCTATTAACATTGGATAATACAGCTTTAACAATAAAATAAATTATCAACTTACACTAAGGTAGATAACCAAATCTGGAAAAATTGGTTCTAAATCTAGTATACACTTAAAATAAACTTCATGGGAGCAAACTAAGTGATTATTTAATAAAAAAGATTTGATCTGGAGACCTAAAGATATGTTTAACAAGCTTATTGTTCTGTATAAATGAGAACAGAAGGCACAATAGTGACCAAAAATTTAATTATGGCTTTGGTAAAGTTTTTCTTCAAATTAATTAAATGTTTTTGCATAAAACTATAAATTTGTCTAAAATATGACTTAGCACCCTATAGGTATGTCAAAAGGACAATAAAAATCAAGGTCTTTAAAAAGTTAAGCTTTCAGAAGTACATACATGAAACATTAATTATGTTTATGGAAATTAAGGACATTAACCCAATATTGGTACTAGATGAATTAAAATTGTATACATTTTTAGCCCAGATGAAACTAATTCTTTTTTACAATCAACACACTCACATTTATAACCAATCACAGGACGTGTGGTGTTAACTTCTCTATCAAAAGTTCGGTGCACCTCGAACTTCGACCCAGCCGGAAATTAATTGGTTTAGTGCTATCTAAAGTTACAGTTATAGATAAAAATGCGGTTATCTTGATTTTCCAGTTTAGTCGCAAACAGTGATGATTACATAAAGGTGTTAGGGGAAGAGTGTTTGTTTGTATTTGTCCGTATTTGTTTTGTAGGAATAATCCTACAGTTTTAATGTCTATATCTTATAACT